>NW_010115810.1:0-20920 GCF_000699245.1 Pterocles gutturalis | reverse complement strand
CAGCCCTGTGGCCCTGTCGTAGAAGGCCAGATCTCTGCGTGCGTGGCCTTCCTGCCACGCAGAATTCCTTTGTCAACTCTGCGTGCTTTATCAAAGCATGTGCTCCTCATCTGACTTTGGGTACTTCTCAGATTTTTCACAGCATTAGGATCCATTTCTTTGTGAGAAGAGGTCTGTGGATTTATTGTGTTTTTTCAGGAAGATCAGACTTCAGGATTTTCTCATTTGCAAGTAGTATTGAGATGTCACGATTGCACATACAGGTTGTTGCAAGTCCTTCATACCAATTAATATGCCTGTACAAAGGCAAAGCAGGCATCTGGAGGAGACTTCGCTGTTTGTTCAGGCCAGAGATGTAGTCTTTGTGCTAATAGCAAACACACCTCTGAGTCAAAAGTGTTAGTCTCTGTTGTTCCAGGCACCTTACACCAGTACTCTCCTGACAAAAGTATCACAGGAGAGTGATGTCTAGTAACAAATGGAACAGTGTCAATGAAAAGGGGCCTTCTGCCCTGTGTTCCGTACACTGAACAAAGCCAGAGCAACTGCGCTTTTGGGAGAGAAGAGTGAATCAATAACCTGATAAGGACTGTCAAGTGATGATGTTGTCTGCAGTGCCTTTAATGGTTTTGGTCAATAAACTGCAATTATTTTACAAATATGTGTTGTGTTCACTTCTAAATCTTTCTCCCTGCTTCCTTTATTAATTTTTAAAAATGAGAAATATCCTAACTGCTTGCACTCTGTGAAATCGGTATTTAAAATCAATTGATATATAACAAAAGGCTTGCCTTTGCTTATTCAAAGACCACATGTATAAAGTGCCATACATTTGTAATGTATACAATGTATCTGTAATACATTTTCCCCTATTTTTTTAATACAATGTTCATAATAAATCATCATTTGCAAATTTTCAGGGATACTTCAGAAATATAAATTCTTTCTGCCTTTATTTTCTTTGGAGGTCGGAATTTGTCCAAATATCACAATATAACTTGCTTCACAAAATTTAAAAGAAGAAAGTAATCTCCAGGCGCCTTTACTATTTGAATTGCTCTAACTAATTCTTATTTCTGCTGTGCTGTAAACTTTAATACATAACCCTTCATTTTTGATTAATAATATAACAATATAAAGATTCTTTTTACTATACTTCACATTTAGTTGCTCAAGGGGAATTTGCTTTTCCCTTTAAATATTAAAAAGAAGCAATAGGGAGGTAGAAGAAAAGGACACTTAGTTTATTTAAAATAGAAACTAAGCTCAGCATGAGAGGTGAGGTTTTGCCATCTAGTCTCTAAAGCAAATCAACACAATAGCTTTCAAATATTTAAAGGTGTGCCACTTATTCAAATGTTCAGGTTATCTGTAAAGAAAAAACCAGCAAGAATGCTCTTATTCTTAGGTAGTAAGCTTTTCCCTCAGTCCTCCCAGAGGGTCAGTAAGAGCAAAGAAAAGCAAAAGATTATTGTCAAAGAGATAATTGGAACATTTTCAGAAAGGTGCTAAGGGCTGTTTCAGAGTACCTGGGTATCCAGCTCCTTGGAGAGCTGGAATATTTTTCCTGTTTTATTTACCATTAGTTAAGTGAGTAGTGGACACAAGCCCTGACCTCACTGAAAGAAAATATTCTGATAATAGCCATTGAAACCTTTTGCTAAAAGAATTTTCTTCTGCAAAGCTTTTTGATTTCTTATAGTCCAGTGGAAGCAAGATCTTCTTGAATATTCTTGACATTTTCTCTTTGAAGAACTGTTAAAATCTGGTCTCATTTGCACAAGTGGGTTAAATCAGATAAAGGTAGGAGAAGGGAGGAAATAGAGAAGAGAACTATTGCAATGGGCAGAAGCACTGAAGTCCTAGTGGAAAGGAAAGGTGTATAAATCTTGTCACTTCAGAACAAAATGACTCCCACCAGCAGAGGCCCTGCTTCTGCTAACATCTCTAGACTGATGCTTGTCTTTGCTGGTTGATGTGTTTAAGCCACTGTATGCTTACCTTTCTGCTTTAATAGCTTGTTAATGTCATTTTAAATTAACAGTATGCATTTGAACTAATCTCTGTGTTTCACACACTGGTCAGACTGTTGCAGGAACAGAATGTGTAAAGATTTGCTGAGGTAAATAAGAATAAGTTACATGGAAAAGTAACTTGATATCACTATATAAGGTTTTATTGTGTTTGGAAAAACAGTCTTGAAAATGTTTTGTGGAGCATTTTTAACACGGACCTTTTGCGTCCTTTACTGGAAAAAAATAGCTGCCTGCTTACAATCCTAAATGTACAGTGCAGCTTTGAGAAATGATGACAGTGTTCAGAGTGCGTGCCTGACTCTCACGTGCTCAGTTGTGTGCTTTTCCCTATTCAATTTAATTCCCAACATCTGACAGTAGTCATGTCAATTCTGCAGTTCTTTGATATTACAGTGGGCATCCTTTCCTGAAGCTGTAACTTCAGCGGCAGAAGCAGTAGGAGCACCTAGAGACATGACTGGATGAGGGAATGATAATATATTTCTGGGAGTGTGTTTCTGGAATTAAGAAGGACAGCACATACGGAAAGGTGTTTGTGGGTCTGGTCTTGGAGCATAATAGTAAGTGAACTGATAGGGTGGAACCTGGAAACACAGCATCAAATGGCACCTTGTGATAGTTAAAGGTGGAAAATTGTCTGTCCAGAGACACAAGGGCAAAAAGGACCCTAGACCAAATCCTCCCCATTTCCAGACTGTATTATATGTTTATGAATCAGTGGGATATGGCCATTGCTGTTTTAAAACACCAGCTTAGAATTTCGAAGGCTTTCCTATTTTTTTCTTATAGCCTGCTAATCATGTTTTCAAGCTTTGTATTAGCCATTTGAGAGGCAAAATTAAAGAAACTATTTTAAATTGAAGGAAATTTTTCATCATGTTTAATGGTTTTTTAATTGTGTCTTCACATGTTTGTTATATTTTAAACTATAGTTGTGTGGGTCCTGGTGATGTACGAGGACTGTGCTCTGAGGGAAGGGCGGGCTGGATATTGCTGTTCTCTTTGTGGCCAGTGGGAGTTTTGTTACAGCTGAAGCTTTTTTGGAACGAATCAAGACTATTGAATTTTTGCTGCAGCTTTTAAAACAATTGGTAAGATTTTGTACTTGCTTCAGGGTGTTCAAAAGGTTCAGTGGCTGCAGTACCAGACTTGTAAGCTTTTGAAAGGTAGCAAATAGCTTCACAGAAGAGCTGTGTTACAGCAGAGCACAGGGTGCAGTGACTGCATTCCCTAAAGCTGCACTTTAGTATCTAGTACCTCCTCAGAATGTTCATGACTCATTCATACTTGTATGCCTAGTCTCTGTAAAAGACAATGGGATAATATTCTTCCCCTTATAGAAGCTAGATGGAGGCGATGGTACTTTCACACTGCCATATCTGTGCACTGGCTGTGTACACCACTGGAAAAGGTTTGAAAGTGGTAAAAAGGGACACATCAGAGTAGGCTAGACCTTTTTCAGAATCTTTTTGTCAACGACAATCCTATTTGGGTACTTTCAAAGTCGGAGGAAACTTTTTCGAGGTTTTCTGGGCAAGATTTGCAAATGTTCTCAGTGTTCACTGAATGAAAATAAAAGACTCAAGAGGGACTTACGGCTCCCTGATTTGAAACTGACTTTGTTCTGGCCTTGGAATAGACTAGAACAGCTGGAACACTGCCCACTAGGTATGGGCCACCAGAGGCCAGCCATGACATGCTGTGGACATGCCTGAATGTGCTACGTGCAGTCTCTTTCTTTCAAAAAGTGAGAAAATTTTTCACAGGGAAAGGATTAATACTATCTCTTTTATATTGATAAGTATTTTGTATGTACGTAAATACATGCATATTTACTTTTTACATATTTGAGTTGCCCTTTCTGTGCGATACACAGACCAGCTATATCAGTTACTCTCTCTGGACCCTTTTTATTCACCTCAGTAACTCAACTGGCAATATGATGCCTGCTTTTCCGCAGACGATCCTGGGGCACAAAAAAAAGAAGCTGATGCAAATGCAGTGGCTTCCCCATCACAACAGAAATGTGGAAAAGAGAAAAAACAAATAAATGTTGACAAATGAGCAGAATTGATAGGAAAAGCAAAGTTAGCATCAGACTGCTTGGAGAATACCACTGGCAATATGAAGTTGCTTATATCCCACAGAACAGCCACAATAAGGTGAGTTAAAAACTTATTAATGAGTCTGGCAAGCCTGTAAGGCAGAGGCAGTGTATTGAATTCAGATTGGCAGGGGTTTCAGCAGGCTTTACAAGCCCCTGGAGGATTTTTAAAAGAAAGATAATGTTTTGGCTCTGTGCACTATTTGCAGCTCAGGAATAGTGAGAACAACGAAGTATGGCTTGCAATCTGTGCCCTGCAAAGTACCCGTGCCTTGCAAATTACCTGTGCCTTGCAAAGGTGCAGGCAGAAACTGATAAACCTAATCTTATTAGTAGGTGTGTTCATATGTTATTTTCATGCTGTGTAAAGTATATGGTTTGTAAGAGCTTGCCTAAAAAGTCACCTCTTTATTGAATGGAATAGGAAAGCAAAACACCTCTGGCACGTGAGCCAGAGGCCTGTGAGGAGGGAAGAGAGGGGAGCGACCAGGAGTAGCACTCAAATGCAAGCACTGTAGTGCTGCTTTCACACATTTCTGATGGGAATTCTTTGCTATAATTGCAAGGTTTTCATCATGGCAAAATAGGCCATATGCTCCCTCTTTGTCTGCCTGCCTAAGTAAAAAATGACAGCCTCAGTAGTGGGAAAGAGGAGGAGGCATGATATTCTCGAAAACATGGCTGGTTTTATTCAGAGGAGAAAAGGTGGCTAAAATTAAATAAATGCTTCCTGCCTTACCAGTTTTCTCCTAAGTAAAAATTTATGAACTGCTGAAAATTGTTACGCGAAACCAGAATCAATATCTCATATTGGGGCTGAAACTTCTAAGACTGATTAATTTTTAAGTAATATATTTTAACTGCTTGTGCTGATTCAAGGTCAGAATTTGTAGATTGTATGCAGCATATGGTGAATACCTTTGAATTGTTTTTAATGTTTTGTGTCTTGTCTAAGCACAGTAATAGGATGCAATTTGCTACCAGAAGAACTCTTTTTTTATTTCCATCTGCTCATTCAGATGATGAGTGTAGGACTGTAACAAAAACACAACTGGTGGATGCTGAGGCAGTTTCACAAAACCAGTTTGTAGCCTAATGACATTTAAGTCCATCAAAACACTGAACCATGCACAACTGAAGAATGTGAGCAGCTATAATGGTAATAGTGACTTCTGCACACACTTAAAACTCATCCAGACTGGCCTTGAACACCTCCAGGGATGAGACATTCACAACTTCTCTGGGCAACTTGGGCCAGTACCTCACCACCAATTTCTTCCTAATATCTAAGCTAAATCTACCCTCTTCCAGTTTAAATCAGTTACCCCTCGTCCTGTCGCTGCATGCCCTTGTAAAAAGTGCCTCCCCATCTCTCCTGTAGCTCCCTTCAGGTACTGGAAGGATGCTATAAGGTCCCTCTGGAGCCTTCTCTTCTCCAGACTGATCAATCCCAACTCTCTCATCCTGTCCTCATAGAGGAGGTGTTCCAGCCCTCTGATCATCTTCGTGGCTCTCCTCTGACCCGCTCCAACAGCTTGACATCCTTCTTGCATTGGGAGGCCCAGAGCTGGACGCAGCACTGCAGGTGGGGTCTCACAAGAGTGGAGCAGAGGGGCAGAATCACCTCCCTCACCCTGCTGGCCACACTTCTCCTGATGCAGCCCAGGATGTGGTTGGCCTTCTGGGCCTTCAGCAAAAAGAACGTCCACAGAGGCAGGGCAAGTCGGCATGACAGAAACTTGGGAAAGTTGCAGTTGATGGGATGATCGTGTAGGCCTTCAACTCAAAAGAGCCGCAAAGAAGGAAAAAAAAAGCATGCGGGGCAAAAAAAAAAAAAAAAAAAGAAAGGAAAAAACCCCAGTGAGGCTTCTCTTGTCATCAGCAAGTATTCCAAATCCAGAAAACCTTCCTGAACTAGGTCCTTCCTGCTCAGAACACAATGGAGCACTAAGCCAGCCTGGAAACCAATCTGGAACCTCAGAGTGATCTAGGATACTATCTAGAACCACAGAGATATCTAGAATCACCTTTAGAATGCTATCCATAACTACAAAGGTATCCAGAATGAGCTCTAGAATGCTATCTAGAACCATTAAGTGGTCTAGAACCGGCTCTGGAACACTGTGTAGACCCATTAAGTGATCTAGAATCATCTCTAGAACTAGTTCTAGAACACCATCTTAGAGCCACAAGGTAATCTAGAATAATAACTAAAACATCATCTAGAACCATAGGAGTACTACAGCATCAGCTCTAGAGGGCTATCTAGAACCATCAAGTTATCTAGAATGAGCTCTAGAATGCAGTCGAGACCAACAAAGGTATCTAGAATGTCAGTTCTAGAATGTTATCTAGAGCCACCAAAGTGCTCTAGAAAAATGGCTCTAGAACAATCTGCTCTAGAATGCTCTCTAGAAACATGTAAGTACTTTATAATCAGCTCGTGAATGCTAGCTAGAGCCTTATCTAGACCATCAAAGTGATCTAGAACCTGATCTAGAACAGTAACCCTCAGGCAAGCTAGAAAGCATGGTCTAGAACCATAAAGCTGTCTATAAACGTAGTCTAGAACCATCTCCCTGATGGGAGATGGCCCACTCCAGACATTGCCAGCTCATTTTCAGTTTTTCATGTACTGACACCCCCAAATGTTCATTTTGTTTTGAATCCCATGTTATAAAGGCCTCTTCTGACTGCAGACACCTTTGACATAACTTCAAATATAATGAAATTAGACGAAAAGCAGAAATTACCTTCATTGTCAGACTAAGAATTAGTTTGAGTGGTGTTAGACCAATCCAGTACCAGAAATGTTAGTAGTTCTGCTTCCCCAAAACCATGGACAGCATGCTACACCTGGAGATCAAATGTATTGGGCTTATTTTGGATTAACATAAGGAGAAAATTCCAGACCAAAACTCTAGCCAGTCAATGTTGGTGCACACATCAGTTGGCTGTCCACAAGTGGAGAAACTTTGTGGCATATAAATTGTAGTATCTGAAAGGGTTTGAAACAAACAAAACTGCATAGGCTGCTGACTGCATGAAAGTGAGGCTGCTTGACATCTTGTGCCACACAGTATATTGAACTTCCATTTCTTTGCAAGGTTTATTTTTATTGTTTTCTGCACAGTGGAAGCACTTAGGAGGAAAAATCCTGTTATAGAACTGTGTTTGCATTTCTACCACAGTGATGCTTAAACCAAAATTCCTCATGAAATTGGAAGAGCAAGAAGGGGAATTCATATGTTAGCCTGCCTTGCTGGAGGGTGCTGTCTGTCATTCCTGCACAGCCTTGAGTGCATATTTCAGTGCTTCCGCATGGCGAGCTTCTATGGCTTTTATCTTGTTCTGTCCTTGTCCACTTGCCTGCTTGGAGCTGACATGCATTTTGTTACTTTCCAACAACTGCTGCTTTATATGGGACTTCAGTGAGGCTTTTCTGTCCTGCCTGTGTTAGTAGGTAGGGTGGGGAGGAAGATGTTGCGGGGAAACTCTCAGCTTCTAATTTGTGCCAGTAACTGAACAAGCCCTCTGCCAAAGTCTTTGATGGCTCTAATTCAACTGTATGTTCCCAAGCTTCCTTGCAATTTCATGGCATTTGTGAAGGGGAAATGCTAGCTTTGCTTTAGGCACAACATGTGCTTGAAAGTTTTGAAAATAAGTTTTCCCTGCCTTTGTGTCTTCAGTGTTATATTCCTCTCTGCAGAAAGCTCTACCTTTCTTAACCAATCCTGAGCTGTAAATTGATACACTTTTCTTTTTCAAAATTTTCTCTATAGGGATCAGAATATATTAGCTCTGAAAGTTGTCTGAAATGTTTTCCATTATTACGGGAGCTTGTCAAATTCACAGTCCATGTGGAATGCAGATGCAGCAGAAACATCCACTGTCGTGTTGAAGGCAGTGCATTCCAATTATCCTGGCGCTAGTGCAGGGGAGGGTATTTTAGGTCCTCAGGAAGCATAGTGGCACTGGCACCACATGGTGCAAGAACAGGTTTCTTTCCTGATTTCATATGTAAGTGTGGGGTTAAGTGAAAGAAGAAATTGCAGGCTGAAAGAGTCCAGGAGTGAGTGGTGAAAGGAGACTGATGGAATTACAATAGCATATGGAGATAGAATTAGAAGACCAAATTCCAATTTCAGTTACACGTTTTCAAACACTCAGGAGCCAATCAGCCATTTTTCATAAGCTAGGTCTCTGTATGGATTGATTTCTTATTGTTGCAAAGCCTTTTGCACTGGGCTCAAAACCTGTCAACAGTCTTTTTTCTGTAGGGTTTGGAACAGAACATCTCCGGGTCCTGAAAGCTGCTCTTGCAGCAGAATATTGTTGGGGACGATAACTCTCTGCTAGTCTTTTCATCGCTAGAAGGCAGAACCATTGCACACTCTGCTGCAATTATATGCCCCACATAGGAGAGGCTATGTTCTTAGGAAAGAGTCAGGCTCCTAGAAAGCACTCTTGGAAGGCTGTGAAATTATGTTCAGTTCTTGGAATTCACCAGATTTCATAAAGCATTCACTGGATGTTTTGCCTCCGGACTCTTTACTAAAATAGCTAATTGGTCTAACAACTTGTTTTTTTTTTTTTTTTTTTTTTTTTGCAAAGGCAAATCTGTAAGGGAGACTCTCAGGACTGCATTGCATCTGTCTGTCAATCACAGATCACATCTCATTGAAATACCTACATTTGGGTGCCAAAAGCTGGAGATTTCTGCTACTCCATTTTGACAACTGAGTACCCCAGATTTGCAGTAAGTGGGGAGGCAAACAGATATTTTTATTATAGATTTGAATTATTTCATGAATTTAAAGTGATAGGGGCAAATAAGTTGAGCTGTGAAATGCCTGCGCTGACAGGCCTGCAAAGGAGAGATGTCAGGAATACATGTAACTAGACCGTAATTTTCTAAGCCCAGATTTGTCAACAGCAAACCAGAAAGCAGAAACAATGTGAAAATGTCATTTCCCAGTGGAACCAGTATCTAATTGACGCTTGTAGTCTGCAATGCCTGTTTCTCATTTAACAGCTTTCACAGTAGAGGTACTTAAACTTTACTCCACGTTTTCTTGTTTAGTCTCAATTTCTTACTTTGACACACTGCAGAATCCTAAGGGGAAATGAAACTACAACCTAGCTGCTTGTAAGCTGATGAAACCTTTCTGGGAGAATCAATCCAGAAGAGAACTTGATATGATAGACTTCAGCTGGCTCTATGCAAGGTTTACAAAGCACTGTCTTAAAACGCACTGATTTTTTTCCCAGGGGAAAAAAAAGCTCCAAGTAGAGCATCTTAGTTCATTTCCAGAGAGTGATTTTCAAATCTATTTGAGCAGATCCTCGCATGGTTTCAAAAGAAATTACTGTTTCCTTCTGTCCCCGTTCATTCACCATTTTAAAAACTGTAGATCTTAGATGGGGTTTTTTTCTTTCAGCATACAGGACTGCTTGGTCAGCTGAGTCTGTGCCTTCATGTTGGGTGTGTTATTTGAGGTGAAGGGCTCAGCAGTCTAAACTACCCATATTGAGAGGGTTTGTGTCAAAGGCTAAGGACCCCAGGGCAAGCGTCCCAGTCCTGCTGGTGGGTGATGCTGGCCAGTGAGAGTCTCTCAGCCCTGCATCTAGGGATAAGGGTTGCCTCTGTTAAAATAGTCACTTAAAAAATTGGGGACACACATGTGAGCCTGTGAAGAAGAGACAATAAATTACACTTCCACCATATTTTCTGTGAGTGTTTTAAACTCAGGATAGTGATGATTTTCGAAAGAAAGGAAGGAGAGGTTTTTACTTGGCTTTGAAGAAGGTAGTTAAGGGAAGTAGTTTCCAGGAGAGGGAACAAGGGCAAGACTCCTCAAAAGCAGGTGTATTCCTCTAGCTTTAATTTCTGGAAAGGATGAGTTTTCAGATTTGCCCTCAGGATTCCCTGCTAGCTCAGAGAAATGGTTCCCTGCTCAGCTGGCTGCCTTAGGGCAGCTTGCAGTTTATTAGCTGGCTTCTGCGGTTAAATTCGGAGATTATTGCAGTCAGGGGAAGAGCCTGGAGGCAACTATCTGGGGACAATTACATGCAGACACCTGTCCTGATAGGAAACCAATTCACCTTAGACCTAGGTTGGCATTGCTCAAGTCATAGCAGATTCCTTCTTGAAGGGGACTTGTCAGATAGTTGTGATCTTTTTCCTAGGCTATATAGGGTTTTTCTGGGATATCATACATTTAGTTCTCGTTGTATGCAGCACACACATCCTAGGTAGCTGTCTCAGGGCTCCCCTGTGCTACTTGCTCAGTGAGAAGGTAGGCTCAATACTCTGACACCCAAAGGTGTTTGCAAATCTGGACCTTTAATTTCCAGGTGCAGATTCAGGAAACAAGTAAGCGCG
This sequence comes from Pterocles gutturalis, assembly GCF_000699245.1. NCBI lineage: Eukaryota > Metazoa > Chordata > Aves > Pterocliformes > Pteroclidae > Pterocles > Pterocles gutturalis. The sequence continues at coordinate 10,395 of NW_010115810.1, read as the reverse complement.
TGATTTAATGTAAGAATCAGTTCCTCAGGAACCCATTCTTTATGATGAGTATAATTTTTTTCCGTTCTTCTACTTGGTCTCTCTTAGCTCCACAGACTGCAAGTGCTCAGCACAGAGATGGCCAGTGCTGCCATGTCCTGCACCTGGGGTGAACTGCAGAGGTAATGGGTTCTGTCAGATCTCAACAGCAGTTAAATTCAGCATTTCTGTCACAAGGACATTGGGCACCCTGAAATCCATAGACCGAGCACCACTGTGCCCTTTGACCATCTGGCTCCTGATCACTTAAGACATTCACAGTAATTTATGTTAGTACAGTGTCCCCAATTTACCTGCACTGCTCAGGGAAAAGTGGGGGGCACCTCAGAAGAGCTCTGATGCTAAGCGGAGATGGCTTCACAGAAGTGTCTGCTCCTGCATTCCACCTGGGGCGTGGGGACCACCATCAGAGTGAGGAGGCAGACAGCAGGGCCACTGGCTGTCACAGAGTGCATAATGCACGTGGTGGATTTCCGTCACTTGTGAGTGATTGCTGGAGTGGGCGCCACAGGGTACCACTTTGCCCTAGTTTATATCATGCCACCAAATAACAAATCAAACCCAGTCTCTTTCATATGTATTGCCTAGCTGGTAGTTCCTGTATTCATTTCTTGAAATGTGAGTGAAATGAAATATGGCCTTGATCAAAACTCTGTTTATTTCATGTGGATGGAAATAGGAGTGACTTTCTGTTCTGCTGTATTGCACAGCTGGTTTCAGGATTCAGTGTGCTGGGTACCCACAGCTGATCTCTGTCTGTATCCAGAATTCAATCCCCCATCAGGAAGCTGCTTTGGGGAAGTGCTGAGGTTTTTTTTTTTTCCTTTTGAAAGCCACATATGCTATTGCTGCATGAAAGGCACAAAGCAGAGATGATATTGCAAAGCACAGGGAACTATGCAGAAGTGATAGGAAAAGGAAAGATGAAGAAATGTGGCACTTTGAACTCCATTGTCAGAAAAAAAAATGATTTTTTTAAAATGAGAGCATCCAAAATGCCTTCCACCTTGCTGAGCAAACGTGTTCCTGAAAATGTGTGTCCAAATTTACCTTTCTTCACCTAGGAGCTCTAGGGTTTCAAATGATTGATATTTTATGATAGTTGTTTCTCCTCTTTTCTCCCTTTTTTTTTTTCGTCATATTACTTTCTCTTTTTGGTCAAATGTGCTATACAGGGTTATCTAGCTTTTATACTACCATTCAGTACTCTGCTGGCTCATGTGTTGATTTGTTTGTCATTGTAATATTCTTGTGTTTCATGTGGGCTGTTCCTCTATTCCTTTCAAATCCTAGTTTTTTTAAAATAAACAAGACCATGAAGTCAGTGCTAGTTTTTTCCTACTTATTGATTCAAAGAGTGAGGATTCAGTTGTTCACCTAAAATGCAAAGTTGTGTACAGGTCTTTTCATGTAACTGTGCTCTTCTTAAGTCGACATGTCATAGAAGACTTTAAAGAGGTTTTTTTCCTAACAATGTGCAGATATAGGTAGTGCCATTAGATGAAAACCAGATCAAAAATCTCCAAACTCATCTTCTGTACTGAAGTAATTTTGTATGCGATAGCTTTGTTTTTTCTGTTTATCAAAATATCTTTAATCTCTTTATTCCTTTCATGGAAAGACACCTTTGCTTGTTTGAAGGTCCTTGATCACCACATTCGAGCTGGATGGCAGTGACGGCTCATGTGCAGAGTACTCTTGTCACACCCTTGTGTACTTTCTTTGAGGCTTACCTAGTTTAAGGAGCTGGTGAGCAGAAGAGTTTTCAGCTGCCTCCTGAAGCACATATGCTTGTAAACTGCCAGAGCTTGTATTGTGTGCATTCCTGGAAGCTAGAAGGCAGCAATGGAACAGGCTACATGTAGAGTGAGGGGGTTTTGGCCCAGTCTAAGTCCACTCAGCCACCAAAAGGAGAAGTCTCAGCTTTTTCTGTTGGCTTCTAGCCCATGTTTCAGATTCTCGCAGCTGTCAGTGTCTGCCCTCACACATCTGGCTGAAGGATAATCTGTTTTTTTGAAGTAGTTTAATCCAGGTTTTAGATTACTTTATCTGACCTAAATGTTCATGTTGATTTGGATGGTCTCTTTTAAAGACTGAGCTGAAATGCTGAAATGACACATGTGGCTGAGGCAGCTCTGTGTTTCAGTAAAGCCTCAGTCCTAGAAAAGTTGAGGCATGTGTACAACCACCCCTGACTTTGGTGGGACTCACAAAATTTAGGCAGAAGGGCATAACACATAGAATCAGTGCCTAAAATTTCACTCAGGGATTGTCAGAATTTTAAGCTCGGATGCCTCATATGCCACAAATTTTCAAAAATACTAGTGTTTCTTTCTGCTTTGGTCAGAGAAAAAAAATATGTGCACTGCCAGCTTCTGTGTGGGAAGATCCCTAATTCTTTGAAAATCATAGCTACATTTAGGAAGACTCCCTGGACTGCAGGGCATCCCAGCAGTAGGCAGGCCTTTTGGAAAATGCATTTTCTATATATTTGAACAGAGCATACAAATAATTCACTTCCCTTTTATCAGCTTTTTATTTGTTTTGTGTTATTTCCCTTGTAAAGTTATAGCATGTTTTGATCCCTACATCTTACAATTAAGTACTGACTCTAGTTATTTCTCTTCACAGCTCCCTTTTTTTCTCATTTTCCTTTTTTCCCTTTTCGAATAAGGACTCTTGATTTTGCACAAAATCTGGTCTGTAGGTGGCCACAATTGAAGCTGTTAAGAATTTGTTTTAAAAACAAGAAGATACCTCCTGCTGCGAAGACAATCTGGTAAAATAATATGCACAATTGAACATGACCTGGTCTCATTTTAAGAGGAAGGAAAACTGGCCGAGAGGATAGTTATTATAGAGATTATCCTGAAACAAGGGAATTTTCCTAGGTTAGCTTCTCTCTGTAGTGTGAAATGTCTTAACTTTCTCTGAAGCACAGTCAGTTTCAGGAAGAATTCCTTTATACTTTGACAACCACTGAGGGAGAGGGCTTGAGGATAAATCTGAGTCCTGTATCTTGTGTGTTTTAGAACTAAAAACTCAGTGGATTCTCTTGAGGGGAATTATCCATGGGTGAGTAACATGAGAACAATGTAAAAAAATTAAATGATTGGCTTACGTTTGGTTTGCCTGAGACTGTAAAAAGGGAGTAGCCTTCTTGCAAGCAAAGCCCTGTAGTCGGCACTAGTGAGGCCACACCTTGAATCCTGTCTTCAGTTTTGGGCCCCTCACCACAAGAAGGACACTGAGGTGCTGGAGCAGGTCCAGAGAAGGGCAACGAAGCTGGTGAAGGGTCTGGAGCACAGGTCTTATGAGGAGCGCCTGAGGGACCTGGGGTTGTTTAGTTTAGAGAAGAGGAGGCTGAGAGGAGACCTTATCACTCTCTACAACTACCTGAAAGGAGGTTGTAGTGAGGTGGGTGCTGGCCTCTTCTCTAAAGTAACAAGTGATAGGACAAGAGGAAATGGCCTCAAGTTGCGCCAGGGGAGGTTTAGGCTAGATATTAGAAAAAATTTCTTCACTGAAAGAGTGATCAGCCATTGGAACAGGCTGTCCAGGGAAGTGGTGGAGTCACCATCCCTGGAGGTGTTCAAGAAACGTGTAGATGTGGTGCTTAGGGACATGGTTTAGTGAGTTAGGTGGTGTTGGGTTGGACTTGATGATCCTTGAAGTCTTTTCCAACCTTAATGACTCTATGATTCAAATGTGATGTCTTAAATTGCCACATAGCTCTTGGAAATACTTCTCTATATTTGCCAGTGGTTCCCTATCCTTAAAAAAAGATACAGGATGGCTGCTGCAGAAATCATTGGAAAAAGAAATCATACTGAAATTTGAAATGCTCCTTCTCCCAGTCTTCAGTACAGATATAACTGGAAACAAGACTTTGATTTGTTGGTGGAAATAAGTACTGCATTTCCAAACTGGAGAAATATTTAATGATTATTTGTTTTTCAATTGCAGAATAAGGCATAGGGTGCTCTTCTGTGAAATTACTGGTCCCATTCCCAGTGTTTTTTCTGATCAATAGCTGAAGATGTGTCTCTGGGGATAAAGAGATTGGCTCAAGCCCCACGAGGTATGTCAGCACTCCTAGCAGCAGTACCAGACTGCATGCCAAGCCCTCAAGGCCAGCTGCCTTGCCCTAGCCATGTTCACAATAGTGGGGCCCCAAGGGCTCTCCTGGAGCAGTGTCCAGGGGCAGGAGTTGAGCAAGACAAGTTTGCTCACCAGGGGAAGTTGCTGGTGAACACTAAGTGGAGCCCGCACCCACACTCGCAGGCAGGCAGGGAAGGGTGCTCTGGCTGGAGGGTGCACACGTACTTGGTGGGGTTCATCACCTCTGACTTTTGGTGTCCACAGTGTAAACGGCCACATCTGAGTTAGAAGCCATAATAGTCAATAGGGAGCGATTTGTTGTAGCTGATGGAATCGAGAGAGAGATTCATCTGGGTATATGCAGTAGATGGTGGGCTGTTCTCCAGACTTCGGTGTCACACAAGTCAGGGTGAGTTTGTTCAAAGATGCCATCTTGCTGTCACCCACCCTTTATGCAGGAAGTACCAGTGCCTTTGCTACCCCAAGCACTGCTCAGGAGCAGTACCTGGGTCTACTGTGTAGGAGGGCAGGGATGTTTCTCACAGGTGACTCCCCCACTACAGTCAGCATGCAGCTTATAACACACGCTGAAACATCAGCGTAGCAATTGACTGACTGACACATCCAAGACCTATAACACGTCCCTCCTGCAACCACAAGTTCAAATCCCACCCGCGTTAACCTTAGAAGACTAAAGTAAACTTAGGAAACTTTCTGTTCTTTATGGATAGGTCCATATAGTTGTGCTTTATTCCCACTTCCCTTGAAAAGCTGAAAAGGACATTCTTCCTGTGCTAATTACATTTTTTAGATGTGTATCTCATAACAAGGAGAAAATACAATTCTGAATTTAGTGCCTGTTTGTGCCTAGCATTTATTAAGCACAATCCATTTGTGGAAACATCCTGACCATATCTGTAAGGACTAGTAGGATCCGTATTTAAGGACAAAGCAACTGCTGAAATCTCCTGGCCTAGATTCATCATTGTATTTCAGTGAGGTACGGTACCAGCTAGGCCAAGGCTGATCAGTCTGCCTCTCTATCTTTCTCTACAGAAGTCTGAATATTGATGGATTTATCATGTTATCTGTCATAATTTTATACTGGATTGTTGTGATAGGAAAATGTTTTTCTCTTAACATATTTTTACTTGAGCAAAAAGTGGAATCATTTGGACCTGAGCAAAAAGTGTCTCATTTAATTGTTGAAACAACTGACCAACCAAGCAACTCCCTACCCCAACTATGCCCTGAAGGGAGGTTTACATCCTGTGTGTTTTCAGATCTCCTGAATTAAATAATACTGCTGAAAAAATGGAGCCAAGAGTGTTCACATTGTGATTGTGTATATAAACCAGTGATTTGCATGTGACTTGCCAGGTTCTAATTTACTAATTAGCAAATGCTATTTAAGTGTGTCTAAACCACAATTTTAAATTAGTATGCATGGTAAAATAAACAAGGTAATTGAAAACAGGCAAATTAAAGTTCATATTACACCATTTCTACTGACAAAAATCTGTTCTTTCAGTCATATAGTCCCTTATGATTTATCCAAATACAGTCTCATTTCTTGAAGGGGGTCACAAGAGTGCAGCTAGTCACAACATTCGGACTCCTGCCTGGATTGGGGTTTTCTGGACCATAGTATTAGTACAGGATGCATCAGTACAGTTGTGCAATACAGTCTTAGTATCTAGGCTATAAGAAACTAACCTTTGCCTTTAAAGTATGCTCGGAAACACTTTAGTCTTCATATATTGAATGCTTAGAGAATATTAATAACCTGCTGTCCTGGTTTCATCTGGGATGCAGTTATCTTTCTTCATGGTGGCTAGTGTGAGGCTGTGTTTGGGATTTGTGCTCAGAAGAAGGCTGATCACGTCCTGATGTTTATAGTTTCTCCCAGGGCAGTCAAAGACTTTTCAGCTTCTCTGCTGTGCCAGTGTCTGCAGGGGCAGGAGAAGCTGGGAGGGAGCACAGCCCCAATTCCTAGCCTAGGGGTCGATCTTAAGTTTAGGATTGAGACCCAAATTGGCCAATGGTATATTCCATATCATGCAAGTCATGTTGAGTGGATAGATGAGGCTCTGTCCGGAAGTGTTCTCTCTTGCTCTTGGTTGTCTTCTTCTGGGTTGCCCCTCTCTCAGTGTCGTCTTGGTCTCTTGGATGCTTGGACTCTTATCTCTGCTCTGGGATTGTAGCTTTGGTACTGTCCCAGCTCCAGGATTGTTAGCCAGGAACGGGCTGAGCCTTGGTCATCGGGTGGTGAGCAGTATCATTGTCTATCACTCATTTGTATATTTGTATTTGTTACTATGATTATAATAATTCTTATTATTTTCGCTTTTATTGTAGTTTAGCTATCAAATTGTTCTATCTCAACCCATGAGTCTCTTTTCCCTTTACCCCTTTAATTCTCTCTCCCATCCCCAGGAGACGGAGGGCAAGTGATCAGTGTTGTGGTGTTTGACTGCCTGCCAGGATCAAAACTATGACACGTGTATATTTTGGTTACTCATATTATTAAATGAAGTGTTCAAGTTAATTAGCAAAATGTCATGAATTTTCTGCTTTATATCATTGAGGAGAAGCATTGAATATCAAAGAATGTATCAACCTTTTTTATCATGCCCAAGTGGGGTTATGGAGATACTGAGATGCACCTCAGAATTCTGATTTTGCTTTCCCAGTGCAGAATATTTCTCCTTTATTCCAAGTTTTCAACAATAACTGTAGATGTGCCATTCTGATTTGTATATTACATTTTGTAAATTATAAGTTACAAGAATACTACAAATATAAGACCGTAATTTGAAGAGTGATTTCAGTCAAAAGTCAAAGACCCAAACCAAATCTGTCTTAGAAAAATAATAAACAAAGTAGAACAGTTTGGCTTGGTATGAAAACTCAGTCAACATTCGAAGGAATTTTGTTAGGCAAGATTTGGCAAAATATGTATATTTTCAGAAACACTGAAGCCCTATAAGCATCAAGTTCAGGGGAAATTATAACCCCTCCGTATATGTAATAGCTAGTCTTTTCCTCAGGAGCTGATACTGCTAGCAAAATAACTGATGGAGGTGCTGGGGGTGGCAGCTGATATTGTGTCTCAGCAAAACCCAGAAAAATATAGACCTGCATTCTTCAAGAAACAGAGGGACCTCTCAGTAGAATAACCAGCTTCCCTGCCTGCTCTCCAAGTTCACAGTTTGTGTTACTCACCCTTGTGAGAGAACAAAGAACAAAAATACCTACCAACACCAAGACAAAACAGTTATTTAAGATTTTCTTCCCTCAGAGTAGTGGCAAAGAAGCTGCTAAGGGTGAGAACTGCCTAAAACTGTGGCTCATGTTTTTGCTCTGCAGTGATGTGAAAGGGATTGCCATTGCAGTTTGAATCCTTCCCAGGTTAAATGCAGGATGCTGTATTTCTGGGAAAGAAGGACCAAGCTAGTGTTGGCAAACAGAATGAGAAGGATTTAAGTTTGATTGATAGAGTTAATATGCACAATGTTCATGTTAATCTCATGATACCATACATAACATTTCTGGGGGATGAGGAGAAACTTTCTTTGGGTCTGGAGGGGTTTGTTGATCTCACTCACATTTGCCCCCTCTCAGACAGTGATACTAGCTGGTCCCTACTGTAGAGGATCCACGGAGCTGATCCAGATGAAGATTAATATTTTTTTGTTATGCTATAAAATTAGTTTTCAGCTAGTATGTGACAACTGCTGCAAGCACCAGGATCTGGGAGATGGGGCAGAACTTCTCCTTAAACACTGGTTTGGGTTTAAACCATCATCTGACTTTCCTGATGGAATATGTCATCAAACATACTCTGACTTTGCAAATTATTAATCTTCCACAATTCTGCTGCAAAAAGGGAGCTTTGCTCTTTTGTCATATTTCTTGCAAGGAAAAGGTTAAGGACTAGTGCTTAGAAATTCTTCCTGTTTTTAAATCATGAGGCCAACTGTATCTGTCACAGGCTTGTTTGAGTCCCTGTAGCAGCAGCAGGTCCAAAAGCAAGAATATCCAAAGCGGTCTCTGTTGAGCATGTTTATGCTTTGCAAGTCCTAAACCTGCAAAATTGAAGAGCTTCGTAGAGTTGATGCATGAGGAAACTTTGTGCTTGCCAGATTTTTTTATTTTTTTTTTTTGCACAATTTAATATTTTAATCTTAAGAAAAGTAGGAAAGCTGTCATTTTCATGGCAAAACTAATGGCTTTTTACAATCCATGGAAACTGCATTTTCATCTTGGAGAAAGTATGAAGAAGACTTAAAATGTTTGGTTAATGTTGGAAGTTAATTATGTGTGGTTGGACCCCTGTATTTGGTTATAATTGTTTGGAATATGTGGCTCACAACTAGTCTGATTTAGAAATTTTTTTTCTCTCAGAGAAAAGTAATGGTACTAAGAACTTCTATGAAGCCTGGTGTTATTGTGTGCCCCTCAGGATAAGTCAGAGTAGCTCTATAATTCCCCTTCTAGAAAAATGAACTACCGTGGAGAGAGATGCATATAATGAATTTCAATGAAAGAGTGGCAGAGTCTTTGCCCCTGAAACTGTACCAGAGAAACCAATGAGAAATATGTTCTCAGGACCTACTACTACTGCTGAGTTAAAATTAAAAGCACCAAAGTCCTACTATTGTGGGACTCCAAGAAGAGAAACTTACGTTGATTTGTACAGTGTAATGCCAGAATAGGTCCCAAAATAAATTTATTCCTTCTTTTTCCCAACTGTGTCTTTGAAGCTTCAGTTTGATTTTTGTAGCCTGCCCTCTAGCTTCACCCTCGTTATATTTTTGGTTTGCTTGTTTAGTTCCCACTGACTGTGGCCCTGATTAAAAGAGCAGATGCTCTTATACCTTTTGCAGGACCCCACCAAAATTCTGTATTCCAGGCTGTATGGCTTTACAACCCCCAATGGAAGCCTATTTTAGAACAGGCATTGAATGAAGTGTAGGAAATTAGGAAATTACCCCGAAGGTGAATCAGGAGGCCTGCTGCAAATGGTAGCAGGGGTTAGAAAAATACTTGCTGACTGCAAAATCACAGAAGATGTCTTTGAACTTTCTGACTCTTCTGATGACATCAGGATTTACAGAAATGCAAGCAAGGCGCTTGAACATATTCATCTCATACACAATTTGCATAAATATTTTTTCTGTTGCATCAATGTCAGCAAGTGGGAGTATGACTAGGAACTCCCCTTTAAGACTTCTTCATGGTTTGGGGCCATCCGCTCTTGCTTCGCAGAAGTCTTTCTGATACAGGCCACTATCGAACAAATTTCCAAATATGATTGTCTCTCCTGGGTTTTGCGGTCCTTAAAAAGATCACAACCTGGGAAGTTAAATTGCCATTCGTTTTCCAGTCACAACCTTTGCCTGTCAACAAGAGTAATCTTCCTGTGAGTTAATTTGGATCCTCAGAAGGTGGGAAAGCCTTTGGCACAACTTTGCACAGACTAGCAGAGCTCTGCTGACTTGTGTGGAGGATGGCTCGGTGTTCCATCTCAAAACCTGTCAGACCTGTGATTCCTCTGCAGTGTACATAAGACCAGCAGTGACTTGCAGATCTCTCAGCAGCAAAGCAATTTCAGCCAGAGCGAAGAAAGACTGGTGGACTTCAGTCTGCACTGCCATGGCTGCTTATCTGAAGGTCCGTCACATGTATGTATTTCTGCTTTGAGCAGTGAATTGTGTGTACCCGTCCCACAGATATTCTCCAGCAGGTCAGGAATACTTTAACACTCCTACCTTTCTTGTAGCCATGTCCAATTTCACTTTGATTAGTCAAGTTCTTGCAATTGAAAAATCAGTCTCAGTCTCTATCTTCTTGAGATGCCTCCAGGAACTAATCCGGAGCTGCAAGAAGCCGTAATATTACTCATTAAATGGCACCATTCATTTCCTCTGTGATGGCTGCTAAAGTGAGGAGGGATCATCTGCACAGTAGTAGTACTGGGTTCAATATATCCATTTCCTTTTTTTTTTATGTAGGTGCTAGAAAGAGAAATGGCAACTTGCTGAATATTTTTAACCCTTACAGGAACTGCATTCTGCGTCTTGCCTTACCAGGTATTATTTAGTAAACATGCTGTAATGGCTCCTTCACAAGGAAGAGTATTTCTTGGGTAGGTAGCTTTCAGCACCAAATCAATCACCAGCTGGCAGGCACTGTCATTATGAAAAGGAGGGGTATCTAGCACCAAAATATCATAGAATCATAGAATCATAG
>NW_010115809.1:0-21272 GCF_000699245.1 Pterocles gutturalis | reverse complement strand
CTTACTTCACCAAGGATCAAGAACTCTCTTATTTCATGGTCACTAAGCCCAAGATGGTAATTTCAAGGAGGGAAGCTTGATCCACATGTTTCCTTCTTCAGTATATTTTATAGATGGGATGTGTTCTCCGTGAGTTAGTGAGACTGTGTAAGTGGCAATGGTTTCTCCTTCTGGCTTCTGTTTGCTCGTATAAAACCTGAGAGAAAAACCCCTGAGCAGGTGGCTTGCAAGTTTACAATGAAGAAATATAAAGACTGGTCCCTTTCCTTACAGACGTGGAGGAAAAACAAACTCCACACAATATATTCCTTCTCTCCTGAGTGTAAAAAAACAGCAGTTACTGCTGTGTGCAGTAACAACGGGAGGATGCACATCTCAACTTCAAGATGCATCCTATGATGTAATTCTGTTTGGTCTGCTGTCATTGGATTTTTTTTCATTATTAGTAATACAGTGTTAATGTCTTAGTAAGTATTTGCAAGAAAGGAACTTGAGATGAAGAAGCTCCCCATTTTTGTATGAGAAGCTTTATAACCTGGAAATGTTGCACCAAACATGAAACTGTGATGTTTTAACTTGGGTAGAGCCTGGTGCCAGTGGAGTGGTTTGAAAATAAAGGTCATTAGCTAATAGCAGGAGGCAATTGATCAGATCAGCTTTTAAAAATCAGTGATCAATATAGATAATGCTATTACTGGTTGGACATTGTTACTCTTTCATACAGCATAAAGGTTTTGAAGCATTTGCAGCATCCAGGGTTTTCAGTGTGAGCTTTAGTGTGCATAAAAGACTGTTCCCATTATGCATGTCTTGTTCTCAGTATTTTGTTTATCTGTAGCATGTTGGTGTGTTTCTATAGACATTTCTTAAAATCCACTTATCAATTTGCTCTAGGCAAAAAGTGCCTAAACTGAAGGTTTTTTAAAAAAACCCTCCTCTTCATATGAGATACAGATAAATATATTCATTATGGTCCAGCTTCAGTTAAAGACTCAGTCTAATTTTGAATTCAGAGTGTGTCTCCTCCCAAGTAAATAATTTAGTTCACTGCTACCCACCACTTCAAGCCTGACCTTGAGGGAGTAAAAGAACTTATCACCATTCTCATAAGCTCAGAGGGGAAAGAAAAAATAAGGTTGGGCTCTGCTGAGCCAAAGAAAGTACTCTTGTCGTGAATGCCCTGAACATCTTTATGTGGTCAGTTTTTAGCTGGAGAGCCTTATCTTAGTTCAGTTGTCAAGGTAGAATGTATGGAAGAGAGTTTATCTGGGCTAACCAGCCTGTAAGTCAGTAAAGAATTCATAGCTGGAAAACAACTGCTTCTGTTACTCCTTGGTAAGAACAAGAACCTGTGCCTTTTGCAAAATACAGGTATTTGTTTTGTTGCTCTTTTTGGGGGGTGAGATGAGTGCAGCACTAGATGATGTTCGAATGAATTTCATGTGTCTTAACAGGAAAAATTAGCTTTACATCTAATATGTAGGGTCTTGTTTTTACCATGTTGTACTGACCCCCATGTCAAATTTCCTCAGTCTGAAAATAAAAATGTGCTCAAAATCTAACCATCAACCCTGTACATTTCACTGTGGTTCTTAAATCGAAGTACAATTCTGGTCTCTTAATAATTTAGCCCCAGAAAAAATGCTCTGTAGCTCTGTTACCCCTGGTTGATGCTTTGGATAACTTCAATGGCAGAGTGTCAGATAACCTTGTTGGGAGTGAGTGGGACAAATGGTGAGACTGAGGGAGTAACTTGGTCTCTAAAATTACTGTTCCTGTGTGTTAACTGCTGACCCCTCAGCCACTGGAAAAGCCTCCCCTTCAGCCTGTGGAAGCTGAACAGTGTGAGCCCTGCCCCTGTGCTGCTGGAAGCTCAGGATAACTGGGAGAGCAATGCAAACATGTACGGAAGGAATAAACTGTTCCTTCATCTCATACTTCATGTATCAAAACATCTCTTTCATGGTTTTGTTATTGGGAACATGACAATGTAGATGCTTCACAACCTGTTCATTAGATTTGTGTCCAAATGGCATCTGAGTACGCGGTACAACATTTTGAGTGGTAATAGCCACAAAGGAGCATAGTTGACACTTAACAAAAAAACAACCCAAAACCTTTGTTTGTGTACATGTGGTGAAACATACTGTTCATTGAAGCAGTTTATGGTTTAAGTCTGGTTGTGTGGAGTGAGGTGGTAGTGGGCTGATTTATTCAGAACTACCATAATCACCAGGGCAAGTCAAGCCAGAGGTCCATTTGGCCACACAATCCATCAGTGTTTCCAACAGGTGATGAAAACAGGGAAGATGAAAAAGGTCTGTGCTGTGTGATCCTTTCTTGGACATGGCTTTGATCAGTCAGCAGTTTTTAGGTGATTTTAAGCCTGTTGCTATACTTGGACCATTGTGTGTAATAACCACTAATTAACTCTTCCCAGTAGAACTGTGTAATCCATCTTTTAAGTCATATATGCTTCTGGTCTCCAAAATACCTATGGCAATGTGGTGGTAACTGTAGGTGTTACATGAAAGGCTGCTTATTTTCAGTTACTTTATAGCTTTTGCCTGCCAATTGCACTTGTTCTTATGTTGTGAGGAACAGTTTACATGTCAGTCAGGGCTTCAGTCATCATTTTCCAGAGCCAAAGCATGTTATCTGCTTTATATATCGTTAAATGTTCATTTCTTAGATCATCCTTGTAGCTGTTTAAAATTTTTTTCAGTGATAACTTACCTTTTTAAATAACAGATGCAGGATTCTTTTTCAGTAAGTTAGGTATTTAAATGTTAAATAGTAGTGTCTGAGTTAATAATTCTTCGTCTCTAGGACAGGCAAGACAAATTATTCTCTGTCTCCCTGATTTTTCTCCACTGGGTAGAGCAGGTGCATGAATGACCAGCACAGATTAAGGTGTCAAATATGCATCTGAAGCTAGAGGAGGTGAGTCCTATGGGGGGGACCAGAGCTATGTGGTGCATGTTGCATTTGTTCAGGTGTGCGGTGGTGGTTTCTGTTTTGCTCCCTCCTTGCCTATTCCTCGTGTGTGATAACACGCCCAAGACACGGTTGAGCTGATGTTCTCAGACAGTTGTTCACAGTAGCTTCATTTTGTGTTGTCATTCATTATATATGTAAGATACAGATTTACAATTAGTTTTCATGCTTTAGGTTGTGGTTGGCTCAAAACAGAAATGTTACCTAAACTCTGACAGCCCCTGCTCAAACCAGGAAGGCGATTCAGTAAAAGTCCTTAATGTAAATGAAGTTAATTCTTGAAAGACAGGAGGTCTTTACCACTTTGCCCGTGTCTGTCTTCCATGCAGCATTTAAAGGAATGTGTTACACATCTTACTCCATAATCTGACGTCTCTTTTAAGGAACTGTCTTGTTTCCCCAGGGAACTACTGTAATATAACCCATTACCACCAGAACAGCTATATTTACATGTGCAGCCAGTTTACAGGTCATCATTGTATGTGCAAAGTAAGGGTTAGTTTTCATGTGTTATTGCCTTGTCACTCAGTATTGCAAATTTGTTCTGCTAGTCTTTGTAGACAGAGATCTGATATAATGAATATGAGAAAAGTCTCTGAAATGTGACTTAAAAAGCGGTAGTGTCGTATGTTTAGTGTTCTTTAAAGGTCCAAGAATACTGCATATTAAATAACATGATCTTTCATGGCAATCTCTTGATTTAATTAGCATTGGTCTTCTCACTTATGCAGCTGCTGTAAGTCAAGTGGCAAGTTCTTTCTCAGCACTGCACTGTTGAGTGTGAAGCCCTCTTGCCTTGGAAACCCCACTTTCTTTGTGCACGTCGTGCTTTGGCCGCTACCTGCTTCTGCTTTTTCATTGATTCAGGGTGTGATTAGATGGAAAGTATATTTTTAAAAATTTTCTATGTCTACTTTGAAATGTAAAAAAATTTCAGAAGTCACAGGATTATATGTTTTAAATACGGAAAGTGCTAGTGGGATTACTGGTTATATCTTTAAATAGGTGTGCTGTTCTTGGCAAATACATTGATTGTGAAGCCAGTAATGCTATCAGAGATTATTTGCTGTACAGCTAAATGCTGCTAGATTGTTTGTCGTTATCTCATTATTCTTAGTTGGAATAATATTGAACTTAGGATCTGCAGAGATCTTCATTTTTCTTTTAATTAAAAAATTGTACTGCTTTTTCTGACCTGCTTATCGTGCCTGCTGTTCATTAGGGATCATTTGCATGTAATGCAGCTTAAATTAAGCCTTGTGATTGACTTTCTGCTGTTATTCAGCTGTTTGTCTTTAATGTCTTCAGCTTCTGAAGTGTAGAGGTGAGGATGCTCAGTGCCTATCTCCATCATCCTCTTTTTCTTCCGCCCATGGTTTATCACTGGCATTATTGACCCATCTGCTTGGGGTCCATTTATTTTGGTGGGCATGTTTTTCACATCCGTGGAGCCTCATGCCTGTGGCATTTTCATGTGAGGGAGGATTTCGAGAGAGGAAGGCTGGCAGGACAAGTAGCACAGATCTCCTGTGCCCTGCTGGGATCAGAAGTGGAGTTCATGGAGGTGCAGGGTCTTGGCTTCACACACTGGTGAGACCTGACTGGTGGGTCTGTACAGCAGCAGGGAATTCTGTAAACCTTGAACTTGGATTGTGTCTTCTAGGACATAAAGTGTCTGAGTGGCATCTTCCAAAAAAACCAGAGCATTAAGCAATCATCGGTGACAGTGGAGTAACAGGTACAACCTGTTGTCTCATTCACCGATGGCCATTTATCATGAGTTCTGAACGAATGGAGAGCTTTGCGTAGGTGATAGTGTGCAATCTTTTAAATTAAACTCATGGGAAAACAATTTATAGGGGCAGGGGCACAATGATTCATCTGTGTGGTCCTGCTGATCCCAATGGGATTACAACAGAAGGCACCACTCAATGTGAGTTTATGGAGGACTCTGACTGCACAGGCAGATGTTGCTGTCGTTACCCTTCTGCGTTGTCGTCAGAATCCCGCTTCATTTCAACGTCATCATCCCATGGTGTAAGGCAGTACTGCTGCCAGTGTGCAGAATCCTCCCACTTTGTCTTCTTGGCTGCACATGGTTGACCCCAAGCTCCTTCCCTACCGCCAACAGAAGCATTTCTAGTGCATCAGATTGAGGAACTGATACAAAATAAAAATTAATCCTTTCTTACGGAGAA
This sequence comes from Pterocles gutturalis, assembly GCF_000699245.1. NCBI lineage: Eukaryota > Metazoa > Chordata > Aves > Pterocliformes > Pteroclidae > Pterocles > Pterocles gutturalis. The sequence goes on along the minus strand of NW_010115809.1, from coordinate 16,077 downwards.
GAGGTTATTTTCATCTTGCTGGTTCCTTGGTGCCACTGTGCAAGTCCCTACGCAGTGTGGGGGAGGAGGCAAGTTGGGAACAGGAGGGAGGTGGGATTACTGCATCTCATAACATCAAGGTTTCATGTCAGTTTACGCTGACCTTGAGATGGTGGTGTAGTGCAAATGCTGCTCTAGAAAGACGAAGGTGATGAGTCAGTTCCCTTAGCTGTGGTGCCGCCTGCTTGGTACTGATGGTACCTGGGCCACGTATTAACGATGTGAAGATTTTCATCCTGCAGCCCTGTTCTCAGGTATTTCTGATTTTACAGTTTGCGTAAAACCACATCCCTGTGTTTATGAAAAGACTTTTTTGTTGGAGGGAATGAGATCAAGCAGAAACGAAGTAAAGATTGAAAGAAAGATGTAAGGAAGAAGAGGGAAAGCTCAGTGTTAGATGTTTTAAATTGTTGACTGAGCTTAACATTACTTCTGAGCAATAATCACAGATTTTCTTGGGTCCCTGGGAGGATTTCTGTGGACTTTTGTTTGAGACAGCAGTGCAAAAATAGATCCTAAATCCCTGTTTACACTCTAGACTGTCTGATAAAAAATGTATTTTCTTTTTTTTTTTTTTTTTAATTTTGCAGCTATGTGTTTTAGAAAAATACAGAAAATACTTTTGTAGAAAATTATTTTGTTATGATTTTCTTTATCTGAGCAACTCCACTAACAGCCTTTTTACTAGCAGATGCAATTCATACTAGGTAAGCACCGGAAGCCTTAGCTTTCTATTTCTTGGCATTCTCTTCCTGTCTATTTTTTGTGGATTTCAAATCATGCCATTGGGTTACTGCTTAAGACATTGCCTGTACTTCTTTGGACAGCAACCTTAATGATCATCTTCAAAAATCATCAAATACTTGTTGAAAAAATTTAGTGTTGCAGTTCAATCCAGTAGGGAAAACTCTTTGTATTGATTTTCTGTTTAAAAGTTATTGACAATATGAAATTTCATCAGAGTAAGGAACATTTTCAATTGTGTCCTATTTAATTTCAGAGAAGTAGTGAAAATGTCATAGTTAATTATGAAAAATCCAATTTTCAAGCTTGCATCTCTCACCCTTCTTGAGACCCATGGTTCATATCTTAGCAGAGGTTAATTGCTTTCTTCATTTATGTGAAATAAATAAATTTAATACCATGCACTTGGCTGTGTGGGTGTGTTTTGGATGAGATCTTAAAAACTGAGATCCTGTTTGTTCTGTGTGGGTGTTAAAGATCTAACTGTTATGCTATATGCTATTTGCAAGTTGCTTAATACCTTCTACCCTTTGAGATGACTACATTTCAGCAGTGTTATGTGTATATAGTTGCAAAATGTTTTGGGGTCCTTCAAAGTGAAAGGTGCTCTATGTGAGAGTCTGTTGTACACATTTATTGTGCCTGTCATTATAGCATCCAAGTTCTATGTATTTCATTATTATTGTTTACTGCGTTCATGGTTATTACCACATTAATCAGGTAGTCTCAAAAAGTAATCATCTATTTAAAAATTTGAGGTGGCACAACTTGAGTTTCACCCAAGCTTTTACAATTATATGAAAAAAATTCAATTGTGAACTGCTCCCTGGCCTTCTGAAAGTGTAGGGCTGGCTGTGGGGCTCGGTTCCTTGCTGGGAGCCCTGTCCCACCAGTTGCCGGTGGAAGCTGAAAGTGTTCAGAACCTTGTGGAGTAAAATCTGTGCAACATCAGGCAAGTGTTGAGTTTGTCTGGAAGTCCAGGAATTTAGCCTTTTCTGCAGCATTTGTGACTCGTAGTTCTTTGGAATCCCTCAAAGTCAGACGTAATATCGTTTGTAATAATCCGATTGGGGTGAGTTAGTCCATAATTTGTACTAATACAGAAAGAAAAGCATAATAATAGGTTAATATGGAGGTAATGCATGGAGCTAAAGACAGCTTGGCCTGAAGATATTTCCATGGCAACAGAAGGGTCCCTACAGATGTCTTCCTTCTAAACTTGATGCTGTCTGTAGTACAATCTGTAATTATCATTAGATAAAGAAAGGTGTGAATGTGGGTGGACTGCTTGGCTGATGCTCTCTGACTGATTTGTTTAGCACAGCTTTGAAATACAGTTACAAAAAATATTAAAAACCTGAGATCATTTAGCAGTTTCTCTCTGCAGGTAAGCTGAGACTTAATTTGAGACTGTTGGCTAGTAAGAGTGAAGTATATGAACAACAATATTGGGGGGGATAGGGAGAAATGTTTTCAAACTCTTTAAGCACAATGGTTGTTAAAGAGAAAAGAACATCAGAAGCATGCTGGACAAATTAAAAAATGCTGAGCTACAGATAGTAAGGGAGGTAATGCACAATAGAATAAGGTTTTGTGAATAGCAAAAAGCTGCTGTAAGTAGAGGGAGACAACAGAAACTGTAAGACTGTTATCTGAAGGAGGGGATGAGAAAATAATGGATGACAGAAGAAGTTAGAATATGGATCAACCTTTCTTGCTTATGTCTTTACGAAGAGGGTTAATTGGGATCAGCTGCTTGCCATGGTTGACGCTAACAGCAAGGTAGTAGCAACACAGGGCAGAAAAAGGAAAGAACAGGTTAAAGCGCATTTTCATGAGTTAGGTGTGTTCGAGTTTCTAGGCTTAGGAAGGAATTTATTCTGGTCTACCCAAGCAACCAACTGAAGCAGCTTCAAATCCATGAGCAATTACTGTCTAAAACTAGTAAAAGGCAGGTAAGATCCCATAAGAGGGCACATAAAGAGTATGTTCTTAAAATGGAGAAAGAAGGAAGATTTTGGAATTACAGACTGGTCAGCCAATTCTGGTTCTATGAAAGATCCTCAAATGTATAACTTGTCAAAAGTGAGTGGGCAGGAATAAGTGAAGGCTGGAAGTTTTAAGGTAATTTTGTAATAGAATACATAGGTTTTAAGTTTCCTAGTTACAGTATTGAGGACAAAACCAAAAGTAATGATGGAATACAGTGAGGTTGTGAAATGGATATTATTGAATGATTGCTTTAGATAGTGACTTGGTGACCCTGAAGCTTATTTGGGGAGGGAGATCAGTCTAAATGTGTCTTCCTGACTTCAGTAAGGCCAACCAAAGTGAGAGTCATGTGACATCTCAGAAACAATCTGGGGATTTGCAGTGTGTGTATGATTATTGCTAAGTGGATGATTGCAAACATACACAAGCATGCTATATGGATGACTGCAAACATACAGAGTAATTGTTGATGGTATGCTGTCTGACAGAAGGATATATTTAGCGAGATTATCAAGTTATGGATGGTAGGATGCAGTTGGACAGAGCCACAGGATCAGAGTGGCTGAGGCAGGCAGGTGCCTTGGGACATCATCTGGTCCAATTGTCTGGTCAAACAGGACCACCCAGAGCAGGTTGCTTGATGCTGTATCCAGTCCTTGTCTCCAAGGATGGAGGCTTCACAACCTCACTGGGCAACTTCTTCTAGTGTTTGACCATCCTCACAGTATGAAAGTTTTTCTCTTATGTTTAAATGGAATTTTATGTATTTCAGTTTGTGCCATTGCTTTTTGTCTGTTCACTGGGCACCACTGAGAAGGGTCTGGCTCCATCTTCTCCACTCCCTCCCATTAAATATTTATTATACACATTTATAAGATCCCCCTGAGCCCTCTCTTATTGTGGCTAAAGAAAGCCTGTAAAATTGAAGCTGGACTGCAAAAACTATAGAAGACCAGAATCGGTGAACTGGAGGCAAGATCCAGAATCATTAAGACAAAGGTCAGTACAGAAAAGTGACAAATAATTTTGGAATGGAAAATCAAGTTAGTAAATGCATAGCATGAAATAACTGGATAGCAGAAGCATTGATGGATAAATGTTTGTTTAGTCTAGAAAGTAGAAAAAAGGATAGTGTTCAAATTTTTGAAAAAGTTTTCATAGGCAATACAATAAACATTTGCTCTTCATGTTCTCTGAGGCTAAGATGAGAAGGTTTAGTCTTCCAAGGAAAAAACATGTAACTTTAATGATAGCTAAGCACTCTAAAAAGCCATCTCCTGAGGTTGTAAAACCCCAGTTCTTAAAAGTTTTTAAGAATAAATTGAACAAACCTTTCTAAATCTATCTGGTTCAATTTTTAGGACAACAAAATTATTTCGTTTCTATCTGAATATCACATGCAGCCTTACATTTCTGTGCTGCTGTGATCTTCTACAAAGGGATATTCTTTGTTGAGGGGGACGGAATGTCCTTTGAATATGTTTTAGGATGTAGTCTGTCAACATTACTCTAGAATGTTTCTTTAATGTTTTGTCTGGTTTTCAGTTAAGAGTAGAAGCAAATAGGAAAACCTGAATCAGCTGGCAGAACTAGGGTGATCCTGTAGCTCCTTGTAGTGTGCACATGTCTGATTAGGGACCAACTCTGTCATTACTAGAGGAAGAAATTTAGCAGCAGTCCATTTTACAGTGTTAATAAATTATGCCCTTATGAGTTTTGCTCGCTTGTTTGCCTGGAACTGACATTTTAAATTGTAGCTCAGTCAGAAAATGTTAGTTGATATTCATAGTGAGGTTCACATCTGCATTTGAAATGTAGTGATTTCGGCAGTTAAGTAAACAGCGAGTAAGAGGGGAGGAGAAATGTAGCAAATAGATTTGTGAAATAATTTTTTTTATAATATCTTACATGAGTAATATGGTACGTTGCTCTTCTGTTAATATTGGTAGTGAGGTTTTTTTGCGTATTACTGTGTGGTAGATGATCTCAGCTGAGACGGGAACAAGAATACACCAGCTGGATAGTAGAAAATCTGGTAAAACCAGAGGAACGTTTCTGTGTACCTGAAAACAAGAGCAAATCAACCTTTGGTTTATTGGCAGACTGTCTCTGCAGAACTTTGACAAAAATTAAAAAGCGGTGTTGACTACTTCTATAGCATTTTATGCAAATCAAAAAGACATAGAAGATAGAGAGAAGCTACATACAGCTGGGCAAATATATTTGCTTTCCTTTTCTTTTTCTTCGTCATCATTTTAACATCTCCGGGAGACACCCTTTTTATTGTTTTTAAATGTAATCCCTAATTATATCTGGGTTAGTGTCTGTGGGTAGAAGAGAAAGGCAGTGGCCTTGCAAACAGTTGTGGCTGTTCCTCGACCTTGTGAACCTGAGCATTTTCTTTCACTTATTTTGTCAGAGCCTTACAACTATTTTGTATTTACCTGCAGCTTGCCATAACTACAGGAAGATTCCTGGAGGGGGTTCTATTTTATTTGAATTAGAACTGAGCAAGCATCCCAGTCTAGAGTGAGAAGAGGGAGATCCTGAAGTACTTGTTCGAGGCTAGTCAGTCTGCAAGTTGAATGATAAGCTGAGGTACTTATTTTTAACCATGTCTCATGCTGAATACACTTTTTTGATGCTGTAAGGGCTAAGTCATCTGCTAGTTTTTCATAGATATTTAAAAAAATGTTTTTAAAATATATATAAAGCTTTTCTTTATTAACTAGATGGAGAAGGAAAGAGGTACCTGTCTCTATGTTTTTGCAAGCTGTTATGGCTTTGACCCTGGCTAGCAGCAAACACCACAACAGCCACTTGCTCACCCTCCACCCTCCCAGGAATGGGGAAGAGAATTAAAGGGATAAAGGGAAAAGAGGCTTGTGGGTTGAGATAAGAACAACTTAATAACTAAACTGCACTAAAATTGAAAGTAATAATGATAATAATTATGATAATAGTAGTATATAGAAATATACAAATGGGTGATACACAGTGGAACCACCACCCAGTGACCAAGGCTCAGCCTATTCCCAGCCAACAATCCTGGAGCAGAGAAAGTCCTGAAACTGCAATCCCAGAAAGGAGATAAGAGCCTGAGCATCCAAGAGACTGAGAGTGGACTGAAAGAGCAAGAAGACCCTGGGAGAGGGGTAACCCGGAGAGAGAGATGACCCTGAGAGTGAGCGAGAGCTCTTTCGGACAGATCCTCATCTGTGTACTGGGCATGATGTGCATGATATGGAATATAACATTGGCCAATCTGGATCTCAACCCTAAACCTAAGATCGAATCCTAGGCTAGTACCTGGGGCTGTGCTCCCTCCCAGCTGCTCCTGCACCTGCAGACACTGGCACAGCAGAGAGGCTGCAAAGTCCTTGACTGTCCTGGCTGCAGCTGTAAACATCCCAATGTTATCAGCCTTTTCCTCAGCACAAATCCAAAACATAACCTCACGCTAGCTACTATGAAGAAAGTTAACTCTGTCCCAGATGAAACCAGGACACGAGCATAGAGTATAGAATGATGCTGTTATAATTTCTGACATCTCCAGGTGAGGTGAGTAATGTCATGCAACCATACAGTCCTTCCTCCCTTAGCTGTGTTCACAATGGGAGTTCAGGTTTGTATTGCACTAGGATGTAGAAAATTCTGTTTCAGGACAGGAGCCCATTTTTGTAGGAGCTGGACCTGTTTCCAACCCACCCTACCCCCTGAAAAAAAAAGAGTAATTTCTTCTGTAGACTAATCAGTGCAAAAACATGTTTGGATTTAGGAACATGGGTTTTTTTGTTTATTTTCCAAATATTCTTCAGAAGAAGAATGGCTGAATCCATATTTATTTAAGGCCTCCATACCTCCCTACCATCAGGCAAAGAAGGGTGCAGGAGAGCTTTTCTGAAGGATTTTGGTGTCTAGAAGTTGTGCATGACCAAAGCCAAGGCATTTGAACATAACACTATGTGTGCATTGCTTGCTTACTTGTACTTAATGGGTATTAGAGAAATGCACTTGGTTTTTATGCCCTGTTGGTATGTGCCCATCATAATGAAAAAAAAAGGGGCAGGGATACATTTGGTGTGCTTGTTGGTGTCAACGTGGAGTTTGCATTTTCAGCTCTCTAGGAGTTATGAACATGTAGCAACGTTATTGTTGGAGTAGTGCTGGGGTAAACTGGGAAGCCTGGGACATGTCTGTGGACACTTAAGTCTTTTCTTAAATAGTATTTGAAAAAAAAAATTCAGTGACAGACTGTTTCACCAAAGTGTAATCCGCTATTGTGTTTCAGATGCTTAAAGTAATGTGGTCACTGCTTGCAACTCAAAAAACGTCTGTTTTTCTTTCAAGTGCTGTGTCGTGCCCTTGCTGTTTTGCACACTCTCTGTGCTGGCTGTGCATGCACAGTTCAGAGAGATGCTGCTTGGCATTTTCCTCTTCACTGGGTCAGTTAAGGTAACTGCTCAGCTTCAAGTGTTACAAAGAAAATGAGCTTCATACATTCACAGTTAAAAACCTAGATAATTTCAAAGTCGGTTGGAGATTGTCCTTATTTTAAGATATTTTCCTGTAGCAGTCATTGTAATGTGCTTCTGATCAGAGTGTCAAGCTGCAAGACAGCTGTTACCTGAGAGAACTGTGTTTATTACTGCTGGAAAGTAGTACTGAAAAGGACTTTGAAAGAAAAATACAGGCTTAGTCTGCAAAGGATCAGAGTTGAAAGTGCCTGAACAGTGACCGGTGCTCTGGAAAAAATGCAATTTTTGAAGAGATAGTGGGAGATAACACATCAGCAGCCTTTTCTTTACCATGTGAGTCTGAGTTCATAACGTAGTTTTTGCAAGGATGTCAACTTTACAAAGAATGAGTTCCAGGTGTCAAACACAGATATTTCTGCAGGATTGTAGCTATACTATGACGAAAATTTAGTTTAACAGTAGTGAAAATAATTGCCTAATGGAAGGTATTCAAAAAATACTGAACCAATATGTTTGACTTACAAAGACCCTGTATAAGCTTGCTGTGCTCCCTCAGGGAGGAAAAAAAAAGGAGGGAGCCCTAAATGAAGGACTCTGAGGACCACGTATCATGGCAGTGCTTTCTTTTTGAAAGAAACTCTGCTTGCTACTGTATACAGAAAAGATGTCTAGGTTTTTTTATTTGCTGGCTTGCTTGTATTTTTTCAGACTTTTCTACATTCTTGAACATACAGGAACATTTTCTCTCCTTTTTCCATACAGCACTTTTGACATAGAAAAGTTGTGAGACACTTAACAACAAGTATAGCCCGTGGAAGTTTTTTGGGTTTGGATTGCCTTTGCAGACAAGCCTTTGGATTCTTGGTGCATAGACTTGGTTTGATCCACACACCAGGACTCAGAGCATATCTGAAGATGTTTACTGTTGAATCATCAGTGTTTACATTCTATACTTTCTGCCTTAAATATAGAAATTTATAATCTTCATCCCCTGACTGTGACTGCAGATAGAGCATTTGATTATGAATGGAAAAAAATCTGTCAAGAATGTCCTCTGATATTTGTAATGTTTTCCGTTTCAGACTGATAGCTCTTTTTCCTAGCTGTGACTGTAGCTGAGCTCAGAATAAAACCCTGTTACCCACAGAGTGTTGGTAGTGATTAAAAACAGCTCCTAATTTAAGAAATTGGCTTTTCCTTGGCGGAGACGTTCTGGTATCAAATTTAATCTCCCTCCTGCTGTTCCAGTGGTAGGACTAGCATGTCTGGGAAGAAAGTCAAAGTAAGTTTTGGAAGACATTTTGTAACAGCATAAATCAGTAATTCTGGACAAAAAGGCAGTTTCAGGGGCAGGGAGTGGGGAGCTGCCGAGAAGAAGATGCTTTTATTATGGTTTGCTTTAAGTATGGAGTGCAAAATAGAGCATGGAAAGGCTGTGGCCTATGATCTCTGTGGGTGGCATGAGATAATGTTTAGTGTGTGGGAATGGCCTTTAGGGACATCGTCTTTTTAATGCTATCTGATTTAAAACTAAAAATAAGACTAGATACAGCCCTCTGAGATATCTTGTAATACTGTGCCCTCAAGTCTACTGTAAGAGACACATGATGATGATGATTGATAGAATAGGATTTACCTGCTGTTGTAACTGGTAATGCCGTATCTGTTACTTATCTCAAGTTCTCTTTCTTCTTTGATCTTTGTGTCCCCAAGTGTCTTTCTGTGACATCTCCTATGAGTGCAGCTCCTGTCCCTCTGTTAACTGCAAACTGGAAGGAGATGGCTGTAATTCCCACTACTTCTACCTGGTTCTGGTGGGAAGATAGCGGTTATGTTCTCTCCAGAAACTTTGTTACATTTTCTCAAAACAAATTAAATATTTCAGTTTCTTCTGGAACTTTTTCATTTGGTTTTTAATATCAAATTGTGTAACACAGAAGAAATACAAAGCCGGTAAAAAGAGACTATGTCAGGAAAGGAGATATTTAGATCAGATCAAGTTCTGTATCAACAATAAAAAATAAAGACCATGCTTCTTTCAGAAAGACCTCTAGGCAATTACATTGAAGTGACTGATGGTTCACTAGAGAACTAATGGTGGTCCCAGTGCTCCTCAGGCCTTTGCTGAGAGATGTATTCTGCAGAACAGAACATGTAGGTGGGCCAACTCCTAGGAAGAAAGGTATGAACCTGCATTAATTACTGACACATTCTCTTTGAAGAATACTGGAATACCCAAAGGGGCAAACTGATGTAAAATTCATGCTGGATTTTACTTTAAATGGATCCTCTCCTAATACTGTAAATTCAGTGAATTATGAATGTCTTGCATGGGGGAGGCTCATGGATGTGGCACAGAGGGGGATACAACCAAGGTAAGGGGATGTATCTTTTACAAGCCTCTTTGTCCAGTAAGATCAAGGAAGCAGCACAGGAGTAGTCAACTCATGGTTGAGATTGCCCTAGGACCTCTATCTTTGTTAGTTTGGTAATTTTTTGGAATGGTTTAGATTTATTGTCTTGAACTTGCACATTGTAAAAAGAATGATTAATGAAATTTGCAAGTATAAAAAGCTTTTGCAAACCAAGATGGTTTATTTCTCACAGCTCTTTACCTATATAACTGCAGTGATTTCAATATCGTCTGAATAGTAAACTTCTTTACTTTCTCTGGGGGATAAATCAATGACAGGATGGAACCACTGAAAACTGAGATCTGGAACTATTTGACCTGTCTTGAAGATTGAGACTGAACAAAGCTTCTTTGAGTTCTTCTGTTTGAATACATTTTCCCCATTATTTTTTCTGTACCTTTTAATTCTGATTTATTTCCCTGTTATACCAGAAAATCTTGTGCCTTGAGTACCGACTAGCTCTACAAGTTGGGAACTCAAATGTGTCCGATCAACCTAAGAATTTCCCCTGGAAATACAAGCAATTGTTAACCTTGGAAGATTTGTCTAAGGTGGACCTCATTTCAACACAGGAGCTTTGCAAAAATACATTGCTTTTTTGTTTTCATGTCTTTCAAGCCTTAGAAGAGTCTTGGCAGTGCTGTACCTCTAAGGTTAGCTGGGTCTGAGATGAGATCATATTTGGGGGAAATCTGAAGAATGAGAAATGGGTTTGGTTTGGGGGACAGCCTGTTTCAGCAGGCTACAATTTTCCTGAATTTTAAACGAGCACTGAATTCAGTCTGGGTTATACCCCTAGGTTCTGGCAAAGGCCATTTTGTCCAAGTAGGTTCATTCACCACCGGTGCAAAACACATGCAAAAGGTTTCTTGGGAAGTATGTGCCTCCAGCTCTTTCCCCCTCTGGTAATTTATGCTGCGGCAGTTGGGAGACTGGAGCAGAATAACCTTCCCTGGTTAACTGACGGAGAAGAAAGAAATGGAAGGAACCATTATTTTCCTGTCAAGATTTCCCTGAAACAAAGAGGTGCAGAATTATGCATGCTGAGGGGTGTCTTTGGTCCTTTGATTAACAGCAGAGGCCCAATTTCACCATCAAAAGCCTTCTTAATTATAAGCTCCATTGAAAAGGCTGCCTTGAATGCTGTAGAAATGATATTATGTCTTTGCTTAGGTGATCTGCAGGCATTTTGTGGGATTTTTTTCTTAAAATCATCGAAAATACTGTGAGAATACAAGAGAAAACTGGAAATATCTGTTTTTTGTTTCAGCTCAATCACAGCAAAGGCATTGCATTGCTGAGGAACTCAAATAGCTGGCCAGGGCTTGAGTGTGAGAAAGCTTCCCGCTTTGCTACCTTAGCACAGCCCAATATTCTCCCTGTGCAGCTGGTGACATAATGTGTATTACAAGGTATTCCTCAAATAAAAGACATCCGTCTTGGTTATTTTATGAGACTGCTGATTAAAGAGATTTTATTGTAATTACGGTGACTAAAAGGCTACAGCAGAAGATGGAAATGTTAATTTACAATCTGCTTGCTGACCAAGTGTCATGTGATAATGGACTGGGACAGACTGTGGTTTGCAAATGGATCTGAATTTTCAGAGCCGCTGATTTGACATGGCAGATAAAGTACCAGCATGTACGTTTCAAAAGGGATGTGTTTGATTAACCAGCTACAGCACAGCAGTGGTTGTTTGACAGGTTGACGAGAAGTGATCACCTTTGTTTTTTACACTGGTGGTGGCGATGTACATGGTGGAGGGGGAGAAGGAAGTATCAGAAAGACAAATGGACAGAGCTTGAAGGTAAATCTCTGCTTTGTAGTAAGCAGACTGTGCCCCAGACCCACCACAGACAGCACTTATGTTCCCAATTTCCAATTAAACAAAGAGGATTTAGGTACCTAACTAAATATGTAGAATGTAGTTCAGGTCTTTAATTCTGTCAGTCTCTTAAAGATGTGTGTATAGTCACAGATGCAGGTTTTTGTTTTGTTTTGTTTTTAAAGTATTTTTCCAGCCGTAGTGTTGGCCCTGCTCTTTTTTCAGACGCTTTGTGGCTCAGGATGCAGGGTGTCAGGCACCTTCGCTCACTCTGATATGATGCCAAAGGATTTGAAGGAGTTTCATAGATGTGGGCTCAGGTGTTCCAAACAATACTAGTGATGGTAGCCTGATAGCATTTCAAAAGGAAATTTTGAAATACAGTATTCCATAGAACACAGATAATCCTTTCTGAAATCCCCCATCTTGGTCTACGTGTCCTGTTAAAAAGATTGTCCTAATGTGTAAACTTACAAAACAATTTCTACAAATTTCTGTTCTTTATGTATGTTATTAAAATCTCCAGTAGTGGTAAATTGATATACAGCATTGCTGAGTCTTCTTACGGGCTCTTAATAGATCACTGTACTGAAACTTTAATTGTTAACTGTCTTGAACTAACAATATACTAAGAGGATATTGATTGTTTAAATTCTAATTTTGGAAAGTGATATTATGTTACTGAAAGATTAGTTTGCTGTGCAGCACACCTGACTGCCTGACTGTATTTGTACTGTGGCTTTGAAGTAAAGATTTTTTTATTAGTCACTCTAAAAAACATTGATTAATCCCGTACGATCATGCAGAACTTTGTTTTTTGAAAAATTTACTACTGTTGTGTGTGATAATCAAGAAATAAAGGTAGAGCTTAAATGCAGATTCATTACAATAGACAAACAGGTTTTTAGGTGGATGTCATTGCTTTACAGAGCAATGTATGACACATTGCTGTGATACCCTTTGAATTATACGTGAATTGCAAATGATCAATTACAATTCTGCTCCAGAAGTGACAGTGGAAATGAGGAGTGGAAATAGCTTTGTGGCTTTAGGTCTATTTTACACACTGAAGGATTGCAAGGTGGAAGTAACAAGTGTGTGTGCAGTGTATATTAGGCATCTGTTTCTGGCCAATAGTGACCACCATATATTGTATATACACTACAAAAATATTAATTTCTGAATGTCACAAGTGGCTACTGAATTTCTAAAGAAGATTTAAAAATTAAGAAGCCAGAGCTGAGAGAGACATTTTAGTGATTGGGTCCCAAGGAACATATTCATAAGCACAGCTTGAAATCTAACGGAATTAGAGCTGGTTTCATGAGAATTCTCCCTTTTCTCCTTTGATCTTTGAAGGGACGATATTAGGGTTGTGCTGGTGTAACACCAACTGTCGTAAGCAGAAATGAATAGGAAATTCTCAAACTAAAACATTCATTAGGTTGTTGAGGGGAATCTTAATAAAAACTAACTGGCTAAAAAGGAAGAACTGGTGTTCATTCCTAAAGCGTTTGCAAAGGGGAAAAAACAGAAAAAGATACTCAAGTGAAGTCAGTGTCTTTCTCTGATTTTTCAGCTGTTTTGCAGGTCAGGAGAAGCTGAGTGGTGCAAAGAATAGCAATGGTCTCGAAAATGTATTATGTCTTTATAATATGTATCTTTATAGTTCTCTCTTTGTATGTGTTGTTAGATTATTGTATCATATGAATATATGCACAAGCATATATAACAATATAGGTACAGAATGATATCTTTAAATATTTTTGTATTTTATACTTTTTTGTGTGTGTATCTATAAATAATGATTCCATTGTTCTTGATGAATCCCAACATGAATGTATTTGGGGTGGATATTAATATAGACAGATGCATTCAGGAATTGAGCTTATTTAAAGCCTTGGCACTTGTTGATGTCAATTTAAAGACAGAATAAAAAGGACAGAATAACTTGGTACTGTACGCAGTGCTGAGGCAGTTGTTTGAATTATGAGATGCCTGTTTTGGGGAGGCAAAACAAAATCTACTGAGTTTGTTGGGGATTCCAGATTCTGCCAAAGTTAATACTGAAGTAAAAGCACTTCGTCACATCCCTTGATATTGAGACAAAATGTCAGGCAAACTGTTATCATTTTAACGGGATGTCATTTGCAATAGACTTGATATTCCATAGAAGGTAATTGCGGACCTATATATAACTATACTGTGACTGTGAGTGCTGCTGTTGTGGAATTCTGTGTTCAGGATACCATGGAGAAAGTATCAAAAGCTGGGTCAGACCATGAACTAGTTCCAAATTCTGAATGAGAGGCAAGGGGAGGAGGGCAAATAAATCTTGACAGCCTACAACACCGCTAAAGAGCACTTGCACCATAGTGCCACATAAAGCTGCTTTACCACACTGTCACCTTTTTGGGCTTTGAAGGTAGCCAGAGTGAAATTTCTAGCCCGTGACAACATGTGGTAGGTCTCCTGGCCCTGGTCCCAGGCAGCCTGTGGCGAGGCTTCCAAGGACTTTGTAGAGAGTGGGATTTTGGAGACATGCTTCAGCTGAGTGTATCAAAATGTTGTTTAGTCAGTTTTTTTTTCTGATTTTCTAATTTCTACAAGCTCATTCAAGATATTGACAGAGCTTGAAGTATTATTGCTGTGGTGTGACATCACTTCAGTGCAAGTGGGCTACAAGGGCATGGATCCAACCTTCACCCTGGGCACCGCAGTTGACACCTTGCATGACTTCTTTGCATCCTCAGTCTTGTTTTCACTGTCTGTGAAAGAAAAGTTGATCCTTATTGACTATAAAGAAACTTTTGGAGATCTCCAGAAAAGTAGTCCTGCATTCATCACAGTGAGCAGTATTGTGCACAGCCACCTTTGACTATAAGATCTTCTGGTTTGTCCAGAGCAGTCTCTTGACATGGCTCTGCCAAGAGTGGTGTTCATTGCCCTGCCACCAGCGCCATCCATAAAGGAAGTTTTCTGCACAGTGAATATACCAGCACAGTGTGGCTGGGATAAAAGTGGTGATTCATCACCCAAAAATAAGTGCTGTGCTGATTGTAGCTGCCAAATACACAGTCATGAGTTTCCCCCCCATTAAGCATTTACCACCTCTCTGACTGTGGTGTAAGGAGATGGCGGGAGGAGAGAGTTAACCATTGATGAAATTAGTCATTGCTGGAGCGCGGTGGTGGTCTTGTAGCTGCCTAAGGCTTTAGGGACATGGGAGGCCAGATCTGGAGTCCTCACATGAATGCCCGTTCCTGTGTTAGTAGTAATCTTGTTAGTTTAAGCAGGTGAAAAGCTATAGCTCATAGTCCTTGGAGATCAGGTGAATTTAGCTGCTATTAAAGGAAAATAAAATTTGGTTTTCGTGTTTGCAGTCTACTTTATCAGAAATTGTTATTCAATAAGGTGAACCGATTCAGTTCATCAAACTCAGCTGCAAACCGAACTTGGTCATAGGCGCCCATGCTATTTAATAACAGCACAAGTGTTGTGTTTATTGTCATTCCATTTGTTTTATATGTAGAGTAATAGTATGTAAGACACAAATTGTATCAGATTACATTGTGACTTCCGTAATACAAGATCAAATTAAATATCTTAGTTTTCAATAGGTTTATGATGCACTGTAAAGTAGAAAAGACATCAATTCACATATGCCCTATTCATTCATTTTTTCTAATCTCTTACGTATTGTTAATTTTCCTGTTCAAAAATGTCTCTGTCATGAATACAAATAGTGAATCTTGCTCCATTTTATCAAAGTCATTCATTACTATATAGATATTTTCATAGTGTTGGTCACTTCAGAGTTTTCTGTTGAGAATAAATTGAAATACTTCACTGGTTTCTGGTAATAAATATTCTTAAAGACTGTAATTCCCTTGGTTGCCCTAAAGGTATTAATGCCCTTCCTGGGAAAACCAGGCTGAAGTTAATATTCGGTATTCTGGACATACTCTAAGACTAGTGCCTTCTAAAAGCCTATAAGTGGTGCCTCATTTAAAGAGCTCTTTCTAGAGCATCTTATAGCCAGCTCTGTTTTAGTTTGGATGAGTAACATGGTGCTATTTCTGCTTCCCACTGTGTTCTTTATGCTTTTACTTCAGCTTCATTCTGACCGTGCATACGTTTGGCCGAAGTTTAATCTGGTCCAAAAAAAGGGGATATTGCAGATCATGGAAATCAGAGTTTCTAAATGAGACTACTCTTTTTATTGGCCCACTTTGCTTCCTTTTCTTGTTACTTAGACATTTTGCAGCTTGGGGTCTACATCTACAGTTAAGAATTAGAAAGGGCTGAGTATACAGCTCCCAACCTGAAACTGTGATTATCTTTTTGTTTGTTGTAATTAGGGCAAGAGTTGCTTTCTTCCATTATACAGGTGGAATATTAGAAAAAACACCGAGTGATGTGTTTTCTTACCTTAGTTTTAGCCCATTTCAGTGTGTGTATACACGGGCTGGTGGTTTGTGATGGGTTAGCCCTTGGCTGGGGGCCAAACCACACACCCGCTCACGCAATTCCCCCCCCTCCCCGCTCTTCGGAGGGGAGAGTATTAAAGGGGTAAAGGGAA
>NW_010115808.1:20027-29259 GCF_000699245.1 Pterocles gutturalis | reverse complement strand
AGTCCCTAGCCCCAAAGGGATCTAGTTTTCCAGCAGCAGCAGTAAATCCTCACAGCTGCCTGCAAAGCTGCCTTGGGCCCGCCAGCTGCTTTCCCCACTTTGGGTGGGTCAGCAGCCAGGAGTTTGCAGCCGTTCCCCAACTTTGCAATGATGGCTTCGTGTGCTCAGATTTGGGGATGGAAGTACAGTTGTCAAATCTTGGGAACAATAAAATGTCTCCATGTATATGGAAGTGGGTCACACATGTCCTCGAGCCTCCATCCCCTCAGCCTTCCCTGAGCTTCCTTGTCCCCAAATTGTGCTCTCTAAAGCGGGGTCTTGCAAATTCCATATACTTTGGTCTTAAACCCCTGATATGGACGCAGCATAGAGAAAAGCTGATAAGATAATATTCTAGCAACCACATTAATCAAATATTTATAAACTACAATATAATTCCTTAGAATATCATAGAGCTGTTTCACACAAATGGAGCACTGGTAAATTTTTAAAACACTCAGACCACTCTGAACTACAAATTTAATAGGAACACCTGAGTGACAGCTGGTTTTCATGAACAGAAATTAATCTCAGAGAAAAGGAGTGATCAGCAGGCTGGCCTATTTTGGGGAATGGCTGGCTGGCTGGCACAAGGGATTCACAGACGTGGAAAGCATGTAACTCTCAGACAGGCATAAGGGAAACTCACAGGCTCTTAGGCTTGCTGCTGTGATCACTGATCCGTCTCTTTCCTCTTTCTCCTCTTCATTTTTACATCAGCCAGGAGCTGCTGCTGTGCTTTCTCCACCTTGTACAGAGTGCCTTTCTGACTTAAACCCTGTTCATGGGATACAGTTTCTTAAAATTTACTCTTTTTCCAGTATTTACCAAATATCTGTTGACCAAAACCTGCTTTCCTGTATATGCCTTCTCAATCCACTGTGGTAAATGTATCATCATCTTAGTGGTATCAATTATCTCCTTTCCTCCCTTCTCAGTGTGACTTCCTATCTGTTCGTGAAGCCTTGCCTCAGGTGAGATCTTGGGTCAGGTTATGCAGATGAGGACTTGGTCCTGAGAGTTTTCTGTCCTGCAGGCAGATAGAACCTGGCTGCCCCTTGGTGGGCTCAATTACACAGAAAGCAATACACGTCTTGTTTGAGGGATCAGGCTTTTAGGGTGCAAACTGCTGATCTCTCCTCTCTCTGGTTTCTGGGGCTTGCAGCTTTGCGACACCCTGGGATATACTGTGGAGATGGTAACACAAGCCTTCAGAAGGGGAGATGTGGCCTGATACACAGAAAGTCTGCAAGACAGAGTGCTTGAATTGTCTTCCCAGGTTTGCTTCTGACTCACTGGGAGATGTTAGGCTCAGCCTGTTCCCTAGTTCTTATAGCTGCATTAATATTGTAATATTCACTGAGGTCTTTATTAAAGTGAGGTTTATGAATGTCAGAATGATGATTATTTGGCTCAGCTGCGTTCTTCTGAAACGCTTACTCACATAAAAGATTTTTTTTCTTTTCAGAAGTTTGAAAGATAATTTGGCTGGATTGTTCCTTTCAAGTAAAGCAATCTCACATTTGCCATGGTTGGATGCGAAGTTGTTCAGTAGTATCATTGCATTACTAGCTTGCCATTCATGTTCTGAAAGAACTTCAAAAGGGAGGCTTTGATGTACTTATGGACTTTTTCCAGCTGGTGTATAGCACATAGTGTCTGTCTTTTTGTAGCAAATCATATCTTGACTTGTGGAATTTTTAGTATTTTACTGACTGCCTGAGGAAGTATACTGAGGGGTGCCTTTTGAACAACATACAGGAGCTGGATAACAAGATGACAGTCATAAATGGAATATTTACATCGACAGCAAAATACCCTGTGCTCCTGGAAAGAGCTAACTGCTTCTAAAATCTGCAGTTCCCTGTAGCTCCTCTTCAGATTTCTGCAAAGGGAAATGACAGTTTGTGGCTTCTGAACTGCTTCTGGCTTCATTTTCCCCTGTTTCTCAGCTTCCCAAAGAGTCTTGTTGAAATCCCAGTGATCAGCATGTGGATCTGAGATTAACGGTCCTGCTGGCTCTTCAAGCCAACTGGCACAGTCATTATCCTCATCACATGGTAATGGGGTTATTAAAACTCCTGTCCTCTGGAGTAAAGGGGTAGTGCTGGAAAGGGACCCAAGGAGCCTTGTGAAGAGTTTTGCCTGGTGAGAAAGCTTAATTTTCCAGCCAAAACTGTTCGATGCTGGCTCATCAAATGAAAGACATTTGAGGACTTGTATTAGCCTGATGTAGTCTGGCAGTTGCTGTGTTCCCATGAGATGCTGTGCAGTCTGAAAGAGGGATGCAGGCAAGGTGCTAACAACGCCATGAATCTCTCCTGGGGTTGTATATGGAGTGATCAGATTTGGGACACTGTGTCATCACTGCAGGATCCCTCACCTGTGCATTTCCCCAGTATCTCATGGCTATTGGGTTACCTAAGGCTAAACACTAACATGTGAGCAGCACACAGTTGACTTGCTGCTCCATCAGTCCTGCACTGCAGTGAGGCACAGGGTGCCACTGCCACAGCTCAGCATGCAGGTGAGATTAGGTCATAGGACTTGTGGCTAACTGCTAGACTTTAATCATTACTTTGAACCTGGGCCCAGAATATCTACAAAATGTCGTGACATGTTGGTATCAAAACCAAAGCTGACAACTGCCAAGCAATGACTGGTGCTTTCTCTATCACAGAGGTGAGTCTTGTCTGTTGTGGGCATGGACCTTTTTTGATGGCTGAGCTGAGACCGTGAAACTAATTGTACAGGAACTGAGGACCATCACATACTCTGACAGTAAGAGCCATTGCTTTTACTGGCTCAAATACGAACATATTAAAAGAAAACTCATGTCAGACCAAACTGAATAAAAACCCTATCAAAACAGAATGTTCCACATGGTCCAGAATTCTACCTCCGGGGCAAAGCTAAGAAGCTAAACAGTGTGTGACTGATTTTTAAGTCTGTTGCCTAATGTGCTATGGGTCTATTGCTGAGATGCGATGGTGATTAACATGTTATAAGAGCTGACACAGAATAGAATGGGTATGAAAAAATTCAGACATCATGTTGAATTTGTGATTCAGATTGAAGTGCATTAATAATAAATTGAACACATGTATTATATATGGAGGTTCCTATTGAAACATTTCTTGAGGGCAGCTGAATTTTAGTGCCATAGCAGAATAATAATAGTTTTAGAGGAAATGTAGATTACTGTCATTTCTCTTGTAAATTGTGTTGAGCAGTAATTATGAACAATGACAGGGCTCACACAGAGTATATCACAGGAAACCCAACTTTATGTTAGACTCTGCTTTCCTACCTCTGGCCACAGAGTCAGATTTTACCAATCTCTTTGGTGAGGGAAGAGAAAAAAATACGCTGCAGGTTACCGGTCCAAAAATCACAAGGAGTATGTCCTATGATGTTAAAGGAAAATCTGTTGATGCTGGAGTTAAAGACCTCTAACTGAAGTCACATTGTTCCCAGAAACCCAACGCACACATCCTATGAAAAATACATGATATAGTGGAAGCTTTCTGAATACTCATTTATGAGCTTAAAGATGACAGGTTGCAAGTCGTATCTCAAAATCCCTCCCTCCTCCATGAGGAGGAGGCACTGGTGTAGGCAATTACATCCTGACCCAGAAACAGGGGATGGAAAGGAGCCACATAAACTTACTGAATGTGAAACAGAAAACAAAACAAAACAAAACAAAACAACATTGGGCTTGGAAAGCAGACTTTTATAGCTCAGCAGAAGACGTAAGTCTCTTAACCCAAAAGGCCAGGAGAGAGAGACTTTATCTGAGAAAAAAACATGGAGACTTTGTAAGTGAAGTTCTAGCATGCTGTTGGCATAGCTTCTTATAGCTTCTAACAGGTAGTGTTAACCTTTGGGAGAAATATTTGCAAGGAGCTTGAGATTTCTTTCAAAATAAAGCAGACATGTTTGTCTGTAATCAGCAGAGCAGGAGAATAAATTAAACAAAGTCCAAGTACGTGGCTCAGTAAAGACAACAGAGCAGTGAGAGTTAGACAAGGAAAAGAAAGCTGGGTTTCACGTGGCATTTGCATATGAGCGGGGTGCCAGAACTCCCATGCTAGTTGTTTGAAAGCTAGTCAGCAGTTAGTGGAGCCTAGAAAATTATTCAGTTCTCTCCAAAGGAAACAGGAGGCATGATTCAGATGTCATTTACAATACATTTGAGGAACCTAGACATCTCCGTGGGGCTGTCAGATATGTCACAGGATCTACAATGGACCTCAGGTCTCCTGTAGTGGCTTCTGGAGGCAAGGCAGATTCCCAAGAGCATCTCAGCTGGCACCAGAAGGCTAAGGTCAAGCAGTTAAATACATCTGAAAAAGTGGCCTGCAGCCTAGGCTCCACTGCCTGTCTTTTCTTCACTGGCTGTGTTGTGGTCTAAGTCACCCAACTTAGGTGTAGTAGATACTTGCATTAATGTGCCTGGAGATGAATCTTGCCAGAAAAGCCTGCCTAGTAAAGGGAGGGGATTTGTCCTTACCCAAGAGGCTGCCTACAACCTAAAATATGCACAAGAACTTGCAGTGTTAAGAGAAAAAAAAAATGCCAGGGAGCTGGAGGTACACTGTGCTACTCATGCCAGGGCAGAGCTGTGGGCAGAGCATGTGGGGCAGGTGGTACTCTGGGTGCATGCTGAAACCATAGAGCATCTGGGGCACAGGAAGACCAAGGAGACCCAAGTCATGGAGTTACTGCTTTTAATCAAGCTTCTGCCTCCTCAGCTGGAAGTTTTGACTCTCCCAGCCCTGGTGATCCTCAGTGCCAGCTAGTTAAGCTGTTTTATCAGGCATGGCAATGGGCTGTGGGCAGAGTATGGACAGTTACAGTGCCTCAGGTGAGAGGTGTGGATTTCCAGTCAAGAGGTAGTAATTTGTAATATTGCTAACTCTGTTTTTCAGGTTTGGCTAACCAGATCTTGAATACTCAGGAAGCCTGGGTCAGCCTTGGGCTGCTCAGTTACACAACCCAGGTAACTTGTGCCTTAATTTTCTATATCTGTCAAAATAAAGATATTGATCCAGGTCTCCTTTGTGAATTGCTTTAAGGTGTCCTGAGGAAAACATTTATGTAAAATTCAGGGTGGGGACTGATAAGTCAAATGCAAACTTACAAAAAACCTGCAAATAATTGGTGAGCTACTCTGCCAGGAGTCATCACCTTCACTATCTTCCAGATGTCAGCATGGGGATATCTCAGATAATAGAATAACTTCTGTAGCCATTTGATTTAGGAAACCATAAACTAATGTTATTTGAATTTCTTTACAAATGGAAGAAGTTGGACTTAAAATTGAGCTTCTTACTAGATCTGTAGTTTCTAATATCACAGCAAGACTATTGGGACCACTTAAAGAAGAAAAGTCACAGAAAAAACTCATTTTTTTCATGTCTAGATGGGGAGCCCTCACTCATCTGGGTGCCGTTAGGCGGAAGACAGACTGTAATGATAAACAGTCCATGTTAAAATTTTATGTTCTGAAGAAGGGGTATCACACATTATTTTAGTGGCAAGTCACAACAAGCCAGTGTTTTTTCAGAAGAAAAATTATGGTATCTGGTTGAAAACAAATTAGATGAACTTTTCAAAGCTTGTATCTTTCAAGACGGAATCATAACTGTAAAACAAAAAAAGGCAAAACTAGGCTTAGTAAAATGAATTACTTTTTACTTCAGAAAAACTCAACAAGTTTTATTTTATAGTGACAGCAACTATTGGTTGCCAAACACACATCATAGAGAGTGCTGTTGGAGAGGTCTCAAATCATATGAAGAGTCATAGTTGATTCCTGTACATTTTGGTCATACTATTTAGGGAACAGAGATGTAATGGATATATTAGTATTTCGGGAGGTTATTTTTCCATCATGCTTATCTGACCAGCGGAATTCTGATTGTGAGAATTTGTTCTCTTGCACCAAACTCCGTGTGCCCAGTTTTCAACTAGGTACCATTATCCACAACTGGGGGGTTTTCAGCATGAAGAGAAGCCAAGCCACAGCCTGTATGGACTCAGGTTTGTAGAATGGAACACCCATGAGACGTGGGCAAGCAGAGCCACAGTCACTGTGATGGTCACTGTGCTCGCCAAGTGTCCTGGCCAGAGGGCTGTTCTCTGCTTGGGGTCTGCAGGGCTCCTTTCTGACAGCCTCCTTCTTATTGCAGAGAGGGCACAGTCAAAGATCTTCATCTGTACTTCTGTACTTACGCTCCCTTTTGCATAGCCCCTTTTGCACAGCATACACTAATGCCTGACAGTCTGTTATCCAGCTGCTGACCTTTTTGCCAGCTTTGCTAAACACATACATAAGCTGTAGCAATTCACGTGGGAGAGGAAATTCCAAGTTTGCTAGGGTGAAAAGCAGCATTTATGAGGGCTGAAGAGAAAGTGAGGAGGGAGTGTTTCTTGTATAACTTATACTTGCAATCTACTGAACATACACTGAGATTGAGAATGTACTAAGTCAAGTCTAAATTGGAGTGGCTACAGAGTAAATCTTCCCCTTCGTTACTCTTCGAGCATTCATCATGCTTATGAAGTCCCAGCAAAAATGCCTATGACAAGAAGGAATATGACAGATTGCTTCTGCAGTTTACCAAGTTTCAAGTCATGCTGTAAAATGATACCTTTGAATTTTAAACCTATGTCAGACTTGGGCAGGATTTTCATGTCTGAGTTATGATTCTTGAAACATGACGGTGTTGCAGAACTGTTCCGTATGACAGAATATGAGACAGTTTACAGTTCTTACTTTGAACTTTCTAGCCCTAATTTTTGTATTAATTTTCATCTCACTGTTAAGCTGATTGTTATAGTTAAGCATTTATTTCACCTGTTTCTTCATTCCCTTAGTAAGTTTTATTTAGACTTGGTCTAAAATCAAAATAATAACAACAATAAACAGATAATAATATTGTTCACACAGCAATGAAGTTCAACTAATTACAGCTATTTTTCAGTCCCTGTATTTTCAGCAGCCACTGAAGTTACATTTCATTGCTATCTATTAGAGAAAGTGTTTCCCATTATTGAAGGATGACATTATTGTCAATTTCAGCAAAATTTAACTGTGAATTTCCAAAGCAAAGGGCACCATAAATATGTACCTTTCAAAAAAAAAAACCAAAAAAAACCCAACAACAAAAACCCCAAGTTGAACACTGAAGAAAAATGAAGTAAACCAACCTATAATAATGAATTAAATAATACTGGAAGAATGAGAAAGTGTAATGTCTAGCCCACTTAACAAGACTTTCCTTCCAGGCAATAGAGGGAGATACACACCTCTTGCGGGTAATTCATGCCATCTCTAAGATATGAGTCTAAGATAAATGGGATGACCTGCTTTCAGATGTCATTTTACTGAATTTAGAGAGCAGAAACGTGTACCTTTGACCAGATGCCTGACTTTTACATGGTGACTGTTTGATGTCCAACTTTATCAGCCATCATTGCAGTTCATTACATTTGTGGGAATGCTTCAAAACAGTCAGCCACTGACTGCTTATGGCAGTGATGCTGAAGACATGCAGATGTTGGTAAAGTTTCCCATGCCCATTATATGCAACTCTTTGATCTTATCATGGATGTCAATCTACCTGTAGTGATGAGCTCTTCACACCTTTCGGTGTCTTAGTTTCAGCTCCTGCAGAGAGCTTATTGGAGCAAAATGTCTCTTGTCCTGCTGCACTGGGAAATCAGTCTTACTGAGCTGACTGAAAATTACAATATAAATACCTAAGGAGTTATTAAATGTTTTCTAATAAACTTTTTGAATCATGCAGTCAATGATTGTTTGGATTAAGAAGAGGAAGATGCCTTTCTGGTAGCAGAAGCAGCTGTCCAGCACTGAAGCTGCACACTTGGAGCAGTGAAATTGCTCAGCATAGGTTCAGATGCTAAAATTTCCACTGTTTCCTTTATCAGTATTTAGAGATGCAGGCTTGTTTACCACCATGTAGTTATGATGGTACAGTACATAGCATTAAACAAGAATCTCATTAGCTGCAGGAGAATGTGTAACTGCATTATTCTCAGAAATGAGCCACCTTCTGAATATTGTTTTCTCTACCCTTAAGCAAGCTAATGATGAGCAGGTCAGCACCAGGATAAACAAACCTCATGCAAATTCTGGTACCCTGCTTTTATTTCTGTTCATGCTTTCATGCTTCTCTTTGGCCTTATGACCGCATCAATGCAGCAAAGGGAAGAGGTTCTTTCTGACACTTGTACCCTGCAGCTGCTTGTTCCTGTCCCTCTGATGGTGCTTATTGTGCCTGCAGCGCAGTCTGAGGCCATGTGACCACTTGTCAATCATTTCTGTGTAAGGTCTGGTGGCCTGAGTTGTCCTCTGAGGTGTTTGACTTTGCTAAAGGAGTGATCGTATATCTTTTCTACTGCCTACTGTACTGTTGGAATAAAACATAGGTCAGAGAGGAGTGACAAAATCTTAAATCATTATCGTCTGTTGCTACATAAAGGTATGTCTAAGCACTGGGGTTATCTCAGACAGATATTCAGAATTCATTGATCAGAATCTCAACCATTTTAAGGACGTCTTAAAAATTAGGACTTAAAAATAAGAAGTGCATTCATTTCTAATTGTTCCCTAGCTATTTAAGCACTCATGGATTTTCCATGGTTTTTTTTGCAGATAGGAAGGCTAGATGATAAAATGAAGATTGTGGTTATTCACATGATTTTAGAAGCAGAGTTATCAGAAAACGCTGAAAATATTAGGACTTAATATTATACTGTAACAAAGAGAGAGGCTCTGTATATTTATCTATATGTTTAGGTTGATGATGTGTCAGTGTTTTTTATATTGTGAGCTGAAGTGTGTTTCCTTACAAGATAATATTTGAGGTTTGGATTCCTGAAATATAACATTTTCCCATGTCTTTTTTTAATTCCAATCAGGAAAACTCAGCAGGGATGTATGTATTCTTCCTAAAGTTCATTAATTCCAGGGTGATCAGCAAATATTTAACTGTTGGTTGCCCAGTCTTTTATTGAAAATGTTTCTGAAATGCTTTGGTGAAATTTCTCTTTTCTTCAGGGAGAACTAAAATATTAAGATTGTGGAATTTCCAGGTAAGTCCTTCTTTCTCTAAAAGTGTTTTGAGCAGTTTGTCTCAGGTTGTATATTTTTTTTTTCAAA
>NW_010115808.1:0-20013 GCF_000699245.1 Pterocles gutturalis | reverse complement strand
GGGTTCAGCTTCCATCTGCTTTCTCTCTTCTGGAACCAGTGTGCAACCAGAGTGCCCTCCACTAAGTTAGCTTTCTTTACAGCCATCATCAAAATGATTTCTAACAGCACAAAAGGTTTCTGATACACCTCATCTGTCAGAAACAAGATGAGTGACAACCACCACAGTAGCCTCTAGAGGAACAGCTCCAAAAGCCATCACTGAATCTGTTTTTAACTCTAGCATGCATATTCATTAAATGTTGATCCATGATATTTAAGTTACTGGTTTTCCTATGTTCATAATTGAAGTCACTTTCTTATAAATACGTATTTCTTTCTTACTCCTTTAACTCAAAACACTTCTGTACTGGTAGTACCATCACATGGGAGGAGATTGTCATTAGGTTGTACAAGGGCATCTTGGTACTGTAAGTCTTGGGAGTGGTGTAAAACCCTAGACTTCATGCACACAGTTTTTAAACACAGGGCTAACGTGAATTGTTTAAATATGATTTTTTTTCTTTTTTTTCTGAGTGACATGTGGACTGATGAAACTGAGAACAAAGTTTTTTTTTTCTTCATTCTGAAGCACTTTGAATTCATATAGTGCTCCAGGCTTATCATGATTCAAGCAGAGGAGTAGATGGCATATAGCAGGCTAATGCAGACGTTATTTTAATACTAATATTAATATCAGAAAACAGATTGTAAAGGGTTAATCTGCACCATTCATCTATTTGATGAAAATAATAAGCTAAAATTCCCTTCCTGATGGTGACTGAAAGCCAATATTATTAACACAAGGCTAATGTCTGCTGTTCACATGCAGCAATTAAGTTCAGTTAATTGCAACTACTTTGAAAGGCTTTTTCAATTTTAGTCTGTATTTTTTGATCTCTTCAGGTCATGCATCATCATTTTCTGTTATGGCACTAAATTTTTTTCACTATTTTATTTTCATCCTTGGCTTATTTGTATGACAAGCTGGAAATGTGCATTCCCCAGTGAATGACACAACTTGTGTTACCCAATGAACAGAAATTGACTGCAGGTTGCCCTTGCAGAATGGCACAGAGTAATACTCCTGCATTTTTTGAGGAGTAAACCACCTTCTAGTATGGAAAGAAATGGCAGCAGCAGCCCTTAGTTGATTAAAGTAAAGCCACAGGCTGTATGGTTTCTAAATGGAAATGCTTTTTTTTGCATCCTGGAAGATCAGTCCAATTGAGGAAGAAGCAACTTAAGCAGATCGCCCACTTTTTTTCTCTTGAGCAAACTATATTTTCCAGTTTCTTTCCAAAGAGCAAACCATAGGCTATGCAAGAGTGGTATAGCCTTAATCTCAGAAGGTGAATCAGAGAGAGCTCTCCTTATGGATGTACAGTTATCCACAACTTCAGGGGAGAAACAAAACCTACAGGACCAGTAATGTCAAAATAAAGTGCACCAATATAGCATTTGCTAAACAATGACAAACTGTTGGGAAGACTTACCTACAGAGTAAACAAGCCATGGGGAGAGAAAAGGAAATAATGTAAGACAAAAAAGGGAGAATAAAACAAAAAGAAAAGCTCAAAATAATATGTAAGTGTGGTAAAGTTCCTGTGGAGTTTGATGAGAGTAGGTGGGGTTTCACAGAGACACACATGGAGTGTGTCTTCAGTCTTGAAGATGAAAGGATAATTGTTTCAAAATAAATGAAATAAAAAAGACCGAGATAATTAAAAGAAATAAAGTCTACGCAGCCAAAAAAAAGCAAGACAGTGTCAGGAGAGAATCAGCTTTCTACTAAAATCCAGTGTTCATATGTAAGAGTCTGTGTTTTGAAAACTGAAAAGAATGCTGCTTCTGGATACTACCAGACAAGTGACATCTTTATGTCTGTGGGTTCAAGAGTTCTCAATTTCAAATTTTTATTTTAGCAGTAAAATTGAAGGGAGTACATTGAGAAAATGTCTTTCTATTTTATTGCTTTTTGCAATTTTCTGATTTTGTGAGATTTCTGTTCCTCTGTAAAAAGAAATTGAAATGGTCTGAAAAGTGTGTAGAAAACTTTATCAATAGAATGATCAATAATAACAATAATTATTCATAACGATACCGATATGAGAGTGGTTGATTCTGCAGTCTCTGTAGGACATAATTTGTAGAAACTGAAGAATAATAAATATGTTTTGTAGCAGATACAACATTTCTGTACATTAATTAATAAACCATTTGCTCCAGTGCACCATAAGGACCACATGGTTATCTGCATGAGATGTATCAGACCTTTGATATTTTGTCATTGTGCCCTGTTCCTATAGAGAATTGATTCTTCTGTGGAATTTAATGTTGCATGTCAGCTAATAAAACACAATTATGTGGTTTCCTCTGTGGTTATCAAATATATTGCTGTAATTAAAATGTGACCTCAGTGTAAGAGTTTAAGTGGAGTGGATTTTAATGTCAGGTAGAATGGCAATGCCTAAGTCAGAAAGAAGTTAAAAAAAAAATATAAAAACATATCCTATTTATTCAGTGACTGTTCTCTGCATCAAAATCTGGGGAGTTTGATAATCTACAGTGATCTTTCTTCATTCACTTAGTTAACTATATAGTTAGAATATGTTGTTATCAAACCTTCTCACCAGGGAAAAAAGCCCCATTAGCAGAGAATTGCTTGATTATTCAGTACAGCTTGAAAAGTTATCCTACTGCTTGAGTACTTGCATCAGTCAACAGCTTTTGAATCCTGAACCCTTTGAGGTTCCAAAACTTTTATGTTGGACAATGTTGACAGACTCTTCCCCCTGGTTTCAGTTTTGAAGTTTGTTACAGAAATCCTTGGGACTTCCCAAACCATACACAGAGCAGAAAAATAGACCCACTGGGTACATGACCATTTAAATAAACAGTAAAAATGAATAGGTAATTTCTAGATACATTTTTTTCTGATACGTGTTTGGTTTTCCCCAGTCAAAGCAAGAATACTCTGCCTGTGTAATGGGGAATATCTCTA
Source organism: Pterocles gutturalis (assembly GCF_000699245.1). Classification (NCBI taxonomy): domain Eukaryota; kingdom Metazoa; phylum Chordata; class Aves; order Pterocliformes; family Pteroclidae; genus Pterocles; species Pterocles gutturalis. The sequence continues at coordinate 17,031 of NW_010115808.1, read as the reverse complement.
TTCAGCCAGCCCACAAATGCATTTCTAGTCTGGTGCTGGGAGAGGGGCCGTGGTATTGGCTGCAGAACATCCAGAATGGTCTACATGGCTCTCTTGGCCGAAAGGTTTTAACCAAAGAAAAGCCTCCCAAATTCCACACTGTTGATTCAGACACAGCAGGTGCTTTAATCAGTGGAAGGTTCTACTTACTGTAACCATCAGTGGTGTCAGATTCTAATTATGGATAAATGCATCAAAAAAAGAAAACATTTCTCATAGCTAAATAAGGCAATGCAACCAGAACACTGACATTGTTTGCATTGCTATTCAACAATCTGGCCACTGGCAATACAGAATCATATTATTAAATTAGATTGGACATGTATCTTTTGATATTTTGCAACAATGTCAGAAATATTTTTCCCTTCCAAAAAGTGAACCTTGCACAAAATTACATCCCCATATTGAGTATTACGTTGCTTCAGGTAGTAAGAGCAAGACATGAACTCACTTCGTTTCTTTAACTATACCAGATGAAATCACCCTAAAGTAAATGGGGAAAATCTTTCACTTTGACAGAGAATGGAATGGAATTATTTTGATTTAATGAAGAACTGTAATTTGATTACTGTATCTGGGCTTTTCGCTCTATAATGTTAGGTGCGTTGTCTTGAATGTAATTAATTCTAACTGAAATAAATTGCTTTGATTTGAAATGTTGTTCAATGAACTTGCCACCTAACCAAGCCTTTAAAAACAAATAAAATAACCTGTAAGTTTAATAATACTTGACATGGAGGGAGTTGATATTGCTCACTAAAATTCTACTGCCAAAAGTCTTTGGTTGGCTAATTTTAGGTGGTTTTAAGTAAATAAAATGCAACGCAAAATATTGTGGTGTCTAGATGAAGCCAATGTTATTACATACTTTACATTTAGTACTTTTACTGAAAGGAAGGAGGCAATCAAATGCTGAAGTCTTTGAAGAAGGTTGTTGGTGCCAGTTTACAGACCAAAGCTGGAACGCCAAGGAAGATGTGGTTAAATCTGTTTGTGTGATTTGTGTACATTTCTAAATGCTCATGAATCTATTAGAATTGTAAGTTTCTTACTAAGATCCAACGAAAAATAAATCCCCCAGCTGAAGCATGCAGTAATTATTTGCAGTGCTAGTATAGAGTTAAAAGTGTGGGAAGAAGCCTGTTATGAAGGATTTATGACATTTTTTCTCTCGTCACTGAGTGAATTAAATCCAGTCTAGAGTGTCGGTTTTCCTTAAAGATGGACAGGACAGTAATGGAGCATTAATGAATGAAAGCACTAGCAGATAGGGGCAATGTTAATGAAGTGATGAGAAGGAAAATTCAAATTTGCAAGGCAGATCAATATAGAGCTGAGTGAATCTTCTACACTGTTGTTCCTTCTCCTATAAATTAAGGTCACCGTCTAACAAGCTGCAACAGTAATTTTTCTGGAGAGCTGCAGAGTGAAGCTTCTTGGTTCCAGACATATTTTCTAACTCTGAATTAAGTACTTTCTTCTCCCAGGAGTAGCAAACATCAGAATAGATTAAAAGTTTCTTTTGATGTCTCTGTGCTTCTACAAGCAACCTGGAAAATGATGTGTGGCTTTTTTTTTTTTCTTTTGAGACTTTGAGCTGAGGTAGCAGGATCAGGGAGCCAGTGTACTAAAGCCCAGACTGGTATGCTGAAACTGCTGTCATAATGCAACCTGGGGCCCCACTTAGCCTTTGTATTTCAGACCTGCTCCATAATATTTAATACCCTTGCCCAAGGTAATTGACTCCTTCAGATGGTCACACCTGCCTCCCTTAGCTCCCTCTGTCTTTCCATAGAAATCTGGAGGCTTTTCAGTCAGACAATTCTATCATTTTTTTTTCATAAAATGTTAAGGAAAAGGGTATTTTTAATCCCAAAAATTGAAGTGGTGGTGTTACGAGTTTGGGACTTGGGTGAAACTATTTAGTCATCAGTTGTTTGTCATTCCAGCGCTATTTAAGTGTTGGGTTAACATTTGCAACAGAAGTTGGGTGCAGGTAGAGGGAGGGGGCAGATATGTTGTGCTGAAGTCCTGTGGAGTTTAATCAGTGGAAAGCTATGTGTTTATGTGAAGAAGGTAAAAATCAACATGTAATTACCAGTTCTGGATGGAAAACAACTTTCCTCTTTTGTAAAATGAAGTAATCAATGCTTTGAATTCTTTTTACCTTATGTTTTCATAGAATCACAGAATGACTGAGGTTGGAAGGAACCTCTGGATGTCATCTTGTCCAACCTCCTGCTCCTGCAGGGCCAGTTAGAGCTGGTTGCCCAGGGCCATCTCCAGATGGCTTTTGAGTATCTCCAAGGGTGGAGACTCCACAACCTCCCTGGGCAACCTGTGCCAGTGCTCAGTCACCCTCACAGTAAAAAGGTGTTTCCCAATGTTCAGAGGGAACTTCTTGTGTTTCAGTCTGTGCCCCTGGCCTTTTGTCCTGTCACTGGGCACCACTGAAAAGAGCCTGGCTCTATCTTATACACACCCTCCCTTCAGGTATTTATATATGTGGATAAGATCCCCCTATGAGCCTTCTCTTCTCCAGGCTGACAGTCACAGCTCTCTCAGCCCTTCCTCATCACCTGAAGAGAGACGCTTCAGTCCCTTAATGGTCTTAGTGGCCCTTTGTTGTGCTCTCTCCAGTATGTCCATGACTCTCTTGTACAGGGCTCCCAGAACTGGACCCAGAACTCCAGGTTTGGCCTCACCAGTGCTGAGTAGAGGGGAACGATCACCTACCTCAACGTACTGGCATCACTCTTCCTAGTGCAGCCCAGGACACTATTAAGAGCCTTTGCAGGAAGAATACATTGCTGGCTCACGTGCAACTTGGGGTCCACCATGACCCCAGGTACTTTTCTGCAAAGCTGCATTCCAGCTGGGTGGAAAGAAGCACATTTTGTAGAAATCCAAATACTTCCTTAGCAAAAAAACTTGGCTGACATATTCTTCCAAGGGAAAATGCCAACAGCCCCACTACTGCCTGCTCTCAATGAGAGTGCCTTCCTGGAAACAAAGCCTTGGAGTTGTCTCTGACAGCAGGGCAGAGTGTCATATGGAGAGCCCTTTTACTTCTCTGTCCAATATATTTCCACCAGAACAAGATCAATAACAAAAGCTTTCCCTGATGATTAATTGTTGCTGCCTTTTTCTACTGAGTGAGGGTTTCTTCTGGCCTCTTCTTTGATCAGTAGCAACGCTGAGATCAGGCTGAACACAGGTTTGTTTTTCCTTCCAGCTCATGACTGCTTTAACAGTAATGTCCTTCCTTAGTACAACCCCTGTGGTCTTTCCCACATACTTTAATTTTACTGTACCTCATGGTTACACTCTGCGAAACTCTTAGAAATGAGTGCTATTTTGCTTTAGATTCCTTTGAAGATGATAGAAATATCAACTCCCTTTGAAGGCTATTGGTACCACAGACACCTGTTTGTAAAATGCGTAAAATGCTATGTATATTTAAGTCTTCCATCATCATGACAACCTGTTTGTATTAGTCTGAAAAGGAAAAGAAAGAAAAGCTTTTGTTGCAGCTGCTATTCAGCTGACACCCAGCACTCAGAACCTCCTCCTGACAGTATCCCCTCTTCCCAGTCCTTCAGAGTATGAGATTTCTTCATTATGCTTTCAATGTCTAAAACAGCGCATGTCGTTGGCACCCAACAAACAGCACCTACCTTGTCCCACATATTTAAATATATTTAACCTCTTGACTTAGGTTTCCAGGATCTGTCTCTAAATTCTTATGCGTCTTTAATCCTTGTACTACAAAAGTCTTTTCAAAGGGAGGCAAGAACTGCTGCCCACCCTGGTGTTCAGTTCTTGGACAGTTCTGCCTCCCTGATCACTTACTATTGAACTACAGTAATCAGAGGTTTTACACATATCAAAGTAATATCCTTACAGGAGAATGAGAAAGCCAGTAAGGAGAAAACAAACAAACAAACAAAAAAAAGACCTGAAGGATTTCAGAAAGAACACATAATAACATGATGCAGGTCCAAAGGAAAAATGCTGGATCCTATGTCTCACCTTCAAAGAAGCTTGTTTTCACTGTATTTTGGAAGAACTCTTTGAAAAAAAGATTTTAACTGCTTGGGTAAGTTATTCAAACATGCAGAGAATTTGTATGTCCTTTTGTTTAAGCATTAGGCTCATGTGCAAAATGTTCCCCCCAAACACATCTCTCTTGGAGGCAAAATTCACATGTGTCTTGCCTCGCCCCCAAACAAATGCTTTTCCATGAGTCATGGACTGTGGAACTGTTAACCCTAATTGAAATGCACATCTAAACTGACACTTAACCCTGATTTTTTTAAGCAGCACATGAGGCTGTGGGCGACACTGTCTTATTTGGATAGCACCTTGCAGCCTGGAGGCTTTAAAAGTGTTTTATTTACATAATGTCTCATCTATTTTTTAAGAATCACACTCTCACCATCACTGCTATGATCTTCTTTGGCATATAAATATCCAACAGCTGTTTATCAGCCTACAGAGATGCTGTGTAATAAGAAATGAAAAGATTGTGCATCTCTCTAAAACCATGGAGTGAATCAAGAAGGAACACCATCGGGGGGTGGGGAGAGAGCAGAAAACAGTCACTGGGCTTCCACTCTTCATTTGTCCAGTCCTGCAGGTCGCCAGCAGACATAGAACCAGATGGGGAAAAAGCAGTCACTAAGTTTGGTGGTTTGTATAGTCCTGCTGGTCTCCAGCAGGCACAGGGCACCAAGGCACGGGAACCACCCTGTGATATCTCTGTGAGGAACAGTATTTTACATAACCTGAAAAAACAAATGCATAAGCCAAGATTTTGACAAGTGACAGATTCTTTGGCTGCTGAATACAAGGTATTTTTTAAATGAGGTAGAGCCTATGGGTTTTTTTTTTTTTTGTTTTTTTTTTGAAAGTAGATACCTATGAGGCAACACTGATTTTTCCACTTGGGGCAGACAGTGAAAACCACAGGAGAGCGCAGAGAATAAATTGCAGGAGGTACATTGCACAAACCTTTAGAATTTACACACTTGCTGAGATGGTTTTAATTTTTTATTGTTTAAAATAGTCTGACCAATATTCTTGTTTGGGTTTGATTAGGATAACAGCACAGGAGAAACGTCAAAACTTTCTCAGTTGGGGCCACTAGGTGGGAAAAGCTTATTACAGTTTAAACCTGTTTGACTACCTCAGATGTGTAGTGGGCGAGATATTTATAGAACAATAGAGAAAATACTGGTGGCATCTTACAGGTGGAAGAATGTTTAGGTGTAGAGAAATGTAATACAATTTGAGTTGTGAAAATTATTGTTCTTGTTAATTATACGAGATTGAAGTTACAAAATATAGTATCAAAACCAATGAGAATAACAGGCACTTTACTAAAATTAATACATTTCCCAGGATGCATTGTAAGTAAACACCTTGGAAACCAGTTCTGTGAACTTGCCTTGAAATACAGGAAAGACTGAAAGGTAACTGAGCAGCAGTTGGGATGACAGGCTTTGTGAGTGTATCTCATCTGAAAGAATAGAACATCTGGAAACGGGTACATTGCTATTTATCATTATCAGCTGTAACTGAAATTGGGGCAACTCAACACTTTGCTCTGAAACCGTGAAAGTTGTGTCATCAGGTATTTGGCTAACACAACAGAGGGCTTAAATGTTCACTGACAAGAAAGCTTTGGAGTATTTAACATCCTCCCTCATCAAAACTCTAGGCTGTTAAATATGACCGTAGAATATGTGTATAGAGGGAGAAGGAGCCTCAGCCATAGATATCACATCTTTTTAAGTAGTGCATCCCTTGCAAAAGTCTTCCAGGTGTTCTGATACACATCAGTAATTTTATTTAGGGATTGTGTATCACTCCAACGTCAGTCAAGCATATTCAACTGACTGCAAAAGAATGATAGAATACCTACATCCTAGTGTGCCAAATAAATTTAACTCTTATATATAAAGAGTAGTGATTAAAGAATCACAGAGCTACAATTTGTAAATTTTTCGGGTTCTCCTGAAAGGCTGAGTCTTTACATTCAGCATAAAATCTCAAGTTTGAAGAAGAGTTGCTGCTCTCTTCTATATTTCTTGCCTGATGTCAGGGACTTACAGGAGGGCAGGATGGCTTGCTGTGAGTCTATAGCCTACAGACTACAGGCTATTTAGCTGACTTTCCTTTTCTGTTTTTTCTTTTTTTCTATTAAATACTTTTCTCCTCTACTTCTCAGGCTCTTCTGTAAATAACAACATTCAGGTACAACTACAAACACTGATATAGAAAGAGAGCTGTGCATTAATTTCAGCATATGATCTTGAAGGTTAAGGATGAGCTATCTGAAGAAGAGGTGTTTAGTCATGTCAGTCACCAAGATCCCCTCTGCAGACAAGGAAAAGAGTTCATGGTTCAGGAGAGTGATGCCTTCCATCTGAAGGCAAGGGTTTAAAGTTGGCAGGTTGCATTGCCCTTCAAGCTGCCTGATTCATCAACTGTAGAGGAGATCAGACAACTACCTTCCATTACATATCTGACCTTTTGGTGTCTAAAAATTAGATAATAACATAATTCGTAATCTGAAATGAGACCAATCCCACATTTGGAAGCCAAAACTGCTCTTTACTTGTTCTCTCCTGGTGAGAGAGAAAGCCTGGACTGCTGTGATGAAGGTGGGGACTCTTCTTAACAAACAGCAAAAAAATTGTGACCTCTGTGGTTTTTTCATCTCAAGAAGGAGGAACCTCCAGAGGTTGGGCTGTACCATCTTGAAGCACTTCAGAAAGATGGGGTGGATTGTTCTCTGAAGATGTGATCCTCATCAAAGAGTAAAACGTCTTCTCCACGCTGACGAAATTCTAAATGGTGAAAGTGAGCTGAATCTCACCGTTACAACAGCTCAGACAGAAATGAGGCACTGTATTGGGTGCAGCTGCCAAGGTGTTGGCACCAGGGGGGCTGCAGGGGTGGCCACTGTGAGAAGAGGCCAGAGGGCTACCCCATGCAGGTTCCAGCTGGCAGGACATGGCTGATCTTATCAGCCAAGGTGGTCCTGCCTCTGGGAAAATGCATTTAAGAAAGGGCAGCACACCACAGAGAGAGGAGGAAGGAACAAAACTAGTGAGAAAAAGCAGGGAACACCAAAGGTGATAGGAGCAGCAGGAGGAAGAGGTGCGCCAGGTACCAGAACAGATATCCCTTGCAACCCACAGAAGATCCGTACTGGAGCAGAGAAAAACTATGAGAAATAAGGAACAGCAGAGAGAAACTGCCATGTACTGACCAAAATACCCCAGCCCCCTGCAGCTTGCAGCAGTGCAGAGGAGGGTTGAGGGAACCTACGTCTGAAAAAGGGGGAAGGAAAGGTGGTTTTTTAATGTTTGCCTTTTTGTTTCTCATTACCTGAATTAGTAATTATATTTTTATTTTTGTTGGGAATAAATTAAGGTAATTTTCCCCAAGTTGATTCTGTTTTGACAGTAATGGTGAAGTGAACTCTGTGTCTTTATCTCAACCAAAGAGTTTTCTTGCTCCTGTTCTTCCTATTTTCTCCCCCACCTCACTAAGGGGATGGAGTGAGCGAGCGCCTGGGTTGGTGTTTGGGTGTTATCCAAGGCTAACCCACCATAGGCACATTTACCTTTTATTATTATATATTAACTTCATGTGCCTTTTCTAGGAAAAAAAAAAAAAAGATACCTTGAGTGTACACAGTTGCTTTGGAAAGTCCAGCAGAATTCCATATGTTGTATCTAATACATAGGAGATACAGTTCCTGAGAAAATTCAGATAATGTCTTAACATTTCCTTTTCCCAGATAATTTAAAAGGGAAAATCAGAATAGTCTGTGAGAAGGTGAAATGGCTTTAACAATATCAAAATATTTCCAGATATATGTGTGGAATATGTGCAAACCTATGCTAATGTATGCACAAACCCAACTGGCTGTCAGATTTGCATCGTAAACTGAATAATTGAGTTGGGAATATATTTTCAATTCAAAAATTCTAATTCTCTGAATGTTTCATTCGCTCTGAAGTAGGAGAAGAGCAACAACCATTCCAAAAACTGTATTAAATTAGCTGGATTGTTTGGTTTTGATTTGGGAAGACAAAGCATTTCATTTCAAATTTCACCTTTTCATGAATGTATGATTATATTAATTTTTACTTTGAAACAGCTTTGCAATATTGTTTTTCAGAAATGTTAAAACTGGGTTTTTCTGTACCACAGTATTTTTTTCCTAAATGAAAGGCTGTGAATACTGATACATGCTAAAAACATCTCATTGTGTGTGTGAATACTAACCCAGGGAAAATATTCTGACTAAAATATTCTGACTGGCAGACCATTTATCTCAGTCCATCCTGTTCTTCAACTGCTCTTTGCCATCAATGCTGGAGCAGGTTTTCTGTTCAGAAACAGACGCAGAAGCCTTCTGGGTTAGTGTCACAGCGGTCACCTTCTCTGTAGTCACTATGGTTACATGGCAAAAACAACATTCATCCTTCATGCTCACTGTTCATCTGTCCCTATTCCACTTTCTACCAGGACTGGCACCATAGCAGCAGGGCTGCATTGCTTGTGAGCTCCCTCATCCTTTTCTCACTGGGAATGAGCAAAATCCCTCACTCTGCTTTTCTCTTAAGTGTTAACCTTGGTACATGGTTTTGAGAAGAACGACGTTTTGCAGAGAGTGTTCACTGATGGCTGTCAGGTGCAAAGGATGTATTTATGTGTGGGTCTGCAGCTTAATAATAGGTTGTTGCAAATGGTATCTGAGAACAGAGTTTTCAAAGCCTGGAGTTCATTAGGTTAGGTATAGTTGTAGCTGGGTACTCCTGGAAGCAGAAGGCTGTTCGGTAGACATTAAGGTAGAGTAAAATGGACAAAACCATCTGAACAGGATACACCAGATGATTGCGTAAGACCCAGCTCAATAACTTGCTTCAAAGGTAAATCAAACCAAAGGCAGGTTTCTTTTAAAACAAGCTTTTTGATGGCTTTTGCACATTTCTGACATGGTTTTCATTCCTTGTTTTGGTCCAGGACCAACAGAGCTATTCTGAAGTGCCTCAGCAGGCATATGGCACGTTTGCTGTTTCCATCATTAACCACCAAGGTGGCATGGAACAGAGCACCTGCTTGAAAACATTGCAGGAACGGGATTTCTGTTATTTGGATTGCAGGAGTTTATGATTCAGGCTGTAGATATGCCTCCTTGCCAGCTAATATCTGCACAGAGCCAGAAATTGAATATTATAAGGCTGAAGTATCATTTTCACACACACATTAACCACCATTTCTCTTCAAGACTGGTTATATTTTCGCTTGTTAGAGATAACAATTCACAAATCCAGCATTCGTACTAGGCTCTTCCAACTGCGGTTTAAAGTGGTGCTGTCATTACAGAGCTGACATATTGCATACACCCTGCCAACTTGTTGACAAAAAGAAGGAAACACATAATTTAATACAGCTGTTTTACTGCAAAAAGTATCAACAACACTTCAGCCTTTTTATTGCAGTCCTGTCAATCAAAAATATCCACTCTACCAGATAAGTTAACATGCCCTGGAAGAATGCTTGATTTGACAGGCACTCAGAACATGGTGTGACTTTTTCTCTTTTTTGTTCTCTGTTCCTTTGGCCTATTCACACATCTGATGTTCAGAAGACTACAACCCTCCTCATTGACTTCAACGATTAATTCAGACAAAGTTTTGGGCACACTCCTAGAGCTTTACAGTCTTTGCATGTGAATGAGTAATTTCGGCTGCATATCAGATCACTGTGTATGTATGAAATCAATTTTCTTTTGATTGTGAACATATCAGATAGGTACAGTTGTTGAATTGTCTTCTAGAAATCTGTCCCTTCTCTTACAAGTGAGATCAGGTTTTGTTAAGGATGAGATCACATTTACTGATACTTCTTAGATTATTACCTCTCCTCACTTACATATTTCTTTGACTAGCTTCTTGTGTTTGCTCAGAATTGGCATTTCTGAAAGTTTGAGATGAAAGTCTTGTTTTGTAATCCCTTTCTTTTTTTAGTTAATCTTGACAAGATGTAGCCTTCACAGCAAAATTGCACCTCCCCGGCCTTTTCCCCTCTTTTTGTTAACAAACCTGGTCTGTTTGTAGTTATTTCACACCCTAGCTTATGTAAAACAGCCCATTTGAAGTTGTGAATGAACCTGTCCTTGGATGGACCTTAGACTCCTGTGTCCTGAACAGGAAATTGGTGTGGAAATGCACATTAGCTGGACCAACAGCAGTTTAGGCTTTTTACAAGATACTTATTTCTTCCATATAGTTCATTTTTATTCTTTCACTCATATATTTTCAAAATAGCATAAAAATTTTGTCCAGAGGCTAACTGATGACGTTGTGAGTTTCTTGCTGGTGTGATTTCTGTAGCACTAACTTCTGAGTTAGTAATATTTTAATGCAATATAGTAAATCCTGAGTAGGGCACTTGTCGGCAGGTAAATAACATATTTATGAGACTTATAATCCAATTTCTAATTCATAATGATTTTCAAAAGAAGAACTGGAAAAGGGAATTGGATAAATTTTGACCTTGCTAACACTGAGTGTTTGTAACTATAGGGATTCTGAGATCTTCCTGGTGAGCAGGAAGATTTGTCATCTGTCCAAGTGAGAATTCATAGGCTGAGATCTCTCTGCCAGTAAATCTTGCTATTCGTCTTGCCTAATTCTCAGTGAAGTTAATGCAGAAAATTCTTAGGGCAAAAAAGATAGTTTGGCTCACTGTAAGTTTTTTATAAGTGACGTAGGATGAAGTAATTCAGGAGAAAGAAGCCATTCTGCTCTATGCTGTTTTTCATGGATTCTGCAACAAAGGAATGAAGTAGCATGGTGGGCCCAGGCAAGGTGCATATGTTTGGCAAGGACCAATGAATTTTACATTCTGCTTCAGACTGAGCTGTCCTGATGTGAAATTTACCACTTCAGCAGTATATTTCAGCATCAACAACAGGGCTAAAAATATAGCCAACTTTGTGCGCAGAAGGCTTATTAGGGCCAAATTTAGTTGGCCAAGAGTGGCTGGGGAGGAGTCCAAAAGACTTTCCAGATCCCACAGCTCTGTCCAGAACAAGGAGCCAGAACCTTGTTATATAAAATATATATATTTGAAAAAGATAAATAGAAGACAAAGACGCAACTGGCACTGGAAACCATGGCAACAGGTGGGTGCATCTCAAAAGAGCAGGGAATCCAGGAGCAGGGTTTAAGACTAAAATATATTCATCTCTTCTCTATGAACTCCCTGCGGTCTGAGGAATTGTCTTTTTGCAACCTACAAGATTTCACTCTGTGGAACATTTTAGGAATGAGTTCATTGCTTGGAAATATTTCAGATACATAATCACGAGGCAGGTATCTACGCGGCATAACTGAGTCGTGGTGAAGATGGTACAGACAGGATGACTGTGGCCCGAATTTGTTTTACAAAATTCCAGGCTAGGAAATCAAAAGAATGCCATGTGTCTGAATGGTCTGACCCTGAAATCAGAATTCAGAATCCTGCAGGATCTGGTAGCACTCTCTCTCAATCTGCTGGGAGGAACCTGTCTGTCTGTCCAATATAAGTTGAAGTGTAACAGGGCACATGGTCACCCAGGTTGGGCACAGGCTGGTTTCCCTGTACTGTAAATTACTTCAAGAACAGTTGCTACTGTGTGGAAGCTTAAGTGCCTGCCTGAGACTTCTCAAGGGTAAGGAAATTAACTCTTAATCATGCACTTAATTCCACTCATCACCATCATTATTCTAGCAAGGCAAGATTATCATGTTTTAATTCATGGAGCTGTGCATAACATTTGTCAGTGTCTTGATAGTTTTTACTCTCAGAAATATGACACAAAAGTCTTACTTGGTGGTAATATTTTGATACCATATTGCACATCAGAATTAATCACAAAGTCTCTATGCTCTTTATTAACATTAATGATCTCTCTTATAATTTTTTGCAGAAAGACGATGAGACATGTTTCTCAAAACATCTGAACACCAAAGTGCTAGATCTCTCGTTTATCTGCTTTTGAAAGATTTAAGAAGACACTGCAAGCACAGTAGTTCAAAGAGATGGAAACAAAGTCAATGTATACACTTCCACACAATCTTTAGGTTTTTTCCCCCTAAATTACAACCGAATCCCAGAATTTTTACAAAATTGTTTGATTCCTTAAAATATTTTAGAATTATAGACTGATGGTTGTAAAATCCAAACATTTTGGGAAAAAAAAAAAAAGTAGCACAACTGAAATTTAAGATAAAGAACAGTTTTCTGACTTTCTTCTTCTAATAACATTAAAGCTCATAAATCACCTAAAGATTTCACTCAGTTTAGGTGAGTCAGAAAGTAATCTTTTTACTCAAAATATCTTAAGTGCAATTTGACATTTGAATTTTCCAGTGGATATTTTGTTTCTGTTCCGTGTGGGTTCCTAAAGATCTCAGCTACTCCGTCACCAAACCCATGCTCATCCTAAAAAGATAATTGATATCCTATTACTTTTCCACTGTTACTCTAGCATCATTGCTGTCCTTCAGAGTCTCAGAACATATTCAGAACCGAGCAACTTAAAATTTAGTTCAATATGGATGTTTTCTGACAATTTTCAAATATTTCAGTTTGGCTATGCAGCTATTAGGACACAAGTGTGCATGGGTTTTTATTTTTCTTTTCTCACTGAAGAAACCTGACTGGAATTTTTTGCTCAGTGTGTGTGTTTATTCTTGGAGATCTTTGTAGTGCTGCTATCTGTGTCCCTCCAACCTAGCTTTTGCTCTTTACAGTAGATATCCTGTCTTTCATCTTTCTGCTGATGGCAGTGGAACATGTCTATCAAGCTAAATGCTGTCCTTTACCATTTAATTATCTTTCAATTTATGTCATGATCATCAATTCTTCCATTGACTGCCTCCTCCAAGACTGACTGAGAAAATGAAACGTCTTGTTTCAAAGCTTATTCTCTAAAAATAACAACATGAAAAAAGCACAAAAGGCTTGTCCCAAACCCTATTCCTGCTCAGCCTGAAGTTTAATAGAAATCCTGTCACAGGACATGTGGATGCTGAGTTAAATAATACTTTTACAATGGTAAAAGGGCAATGTTTTGTCTGGTAAGTTTTGATGAAATAGCAGGTAAAATGCTGACTCCTTTTGAAATTACTGGGCATTTAAGCACAGAGGTCAGTGTGTCCAGGACTTCATTCAAGGGAAAATTCCATTCTGAGAGGCAGAGTCTTCAGGACTCTGAACTGGTCCACGCTGTGGATCATTCATCACTTTATTCATTCCAGTGATTTGAAAGTAATTTGCTACTTAACAAAAAACCCCTCTAATATATTTCGTAAAAGAAAAGGGTGATAAATAAATACACTTATTTCTTAAAATAAATTGATCCTCACAACTGTAGGCAAGAGAGGCTGCCTCCTGTCCACCTAAACAATATGGTCTTTGGCTCATGCAACATGAATTCTGAACCTAGACCACTAATCTGGTCTTCTCCTGTCTTACCTAAGTCAGGAAAGCAAGTTGTTTTCCTGGTCCCATGGAATCCCAGTGGCCAAGGTGTGTGGGTGCCAGCAGGCAGTGCATGGCCCTGGGGACCTGCCTCTTGGGGCACAACATGGAGGGGAAGCTCCCAAAGCTGCCGGGAGCTGGATGCAGCAGCCACCTCTTCCTCTTCTCTGCTCTGACCCCCTGGGGCTACGTACCCACTGGCCACTGGCTGCCACAGGGTAGTTAGGAGACCGAGGGGTGATAGCTGGCTGCGCCTTCCCGGAAGGGTTTCTGCCAGTGGTGTGCAACAGGACTGTTGGCAAAGCACATGCGGTGTCTGACTAACTCATAAAACCTACTATAACAGATCAGGTGACCAATCCAATGTTGAAAGAGAGACAACATTAAAAAAATGGGAGAAAAAGCTTAAAATAGAGAGTATGAACACGTCTACATATAGCTAGACAGATGGCATCTCTTTAAACAGGCCTTATCCATATGGCAAGCTAGTAGATTGAATATGAATGCTGTATAGGATCCCAGTGGAGCAAAACCCAGATTTTTTTTGACTCAGAGGGTGTGTGCTATGGATCTCACTTATGCTTCAAATGACAACATAAGCAGTTTTATGCCATCAGCTTCTGGTAGTAGGTGCAAATAATCAGAGAGAGAGGGAGAGAGATGAAGAAACATTAACTTATCAGGGAGCTGGGAAACTCTCAGAGTGAGGGTTTGAATAAGTAGAAAAGGAGAACAGGAAAAAAGAGACATCTAATCTGCAGACAAGCAGCTTTCATAAACAGCCAAATTTAATAGCTAAGAGAAAATTGCAGCTACTGCAGCTGCCCAACTACCCAGCAGTAACTTGTTCACTGGTTTGTTCCTTTCCCCTCCGTCTGCTTCAGCACTGAGGGACAACAGAGTCCTGCAGTACTAAAAAGTCCGTGTCAGTCTGGGGGAAGTTGCTGAGGACATGAAATTTCTCTAATATGGTAGGAAGACCATCCAGGTGCAGAAGATTTCTGAATTAGAATAAGCACATCCCTTGCCTTTTCATCCCTCACAGGAGCTTAAGCATTCAGCTCATGTGCTGGTTATTCCTCCTGAGCTGCAAGCACTTCTCAGCAGAGCTATTCTGGGCATAAAGGAAAGGTTGTAGGTAAGCATGTATTACCTGTTGTGGCAGAGGGATTACACTGCTTGAGCAGGAGGAAACCTGCCTGGCAGTCTTACGGTATGGGAGAACTGGGAAGAAGGCAATTTTGTCTATTAACAAAATTCAGAAGATTGTTATGCCATTAATTTCAAACCAGAAAATCTCCATGTCATTTGAAATGAAACACAGTGAGACTATGATGTTTGAACGCAAAGAAAGTGGATGTATCAGTATGAAATATCTTCATTTGAATGGAAGTTTAATTGCAAGACTCTGCCGACAAGTTCAATCAATCTAATTTACTTGTTGACGTGTGAAGTATTGAAAAATGTTGCACATTTTTTAAATACACCAAAAGCAAAGAAAATGTAGTAATAAAGCCAAATTTAAATATTGCTTAGCTAAATAAATGTGTATCTGCACATCTGGTGGAATGGCCAACTAAATAGACATAGTTTATATATTAACACTTCTGTTGATATCTACAGTTTCAATTCAGTTTAACAATCCCTTATTGGTCTCTTACACAGACTGCTATTTCTCATTATTTGCAACCATCTGGTGCTGCAGTAAGACCTGAATACACAGATAGCTATACCTATACGCCATCTTTCAGAATTCAGTAGCACCTTGAGGGCAATGCAAATTATGGTGCAACAAAATAATCAAGGCCTGTCTTCATAACATTATTAAACTGTTTCTGAATCCCCTGTTTCTGAGCCTCATACAAGACTAACATGCATGCAGTGGATGAGCTTTCAGTCATTTACCATCTAGGTACAAATTCTGGTGAATTTCAGGTTCCATCTATCCAAATTTTTATAATTCTTCACAAATATTTCAGAAGTTTTTTGGGTTAATTTTGGTTTCTGTAGCAAGAATGTGTGCTATCACTAACTACAACTACCAATAAAGCATCTTTGACCTTTCAGTCTGGAAGATGAGGCTCAGGAAACCATTCAGCTCTTCAGCGCAAGGAAGGTTGAGGACTGGCAGTTCTTCCCTTCCCTCATTTATTATCTATAGAAAGAGGATGTAAGCTCATGAATGTATATCTGGCTGGTGAGTCATGCTGATTAGCAGATATTTCACCAGGCTCATTTGCTTTAGCTTTAATGCTTGTCAGATGTAATGCAACAAACTCCACTGTGCATTACAAAGAATTTGACATCATGGAAGTAATTATTCCAAAACGATTCTGATAGATTAATAAAATAAAAAATGAGGCAATTTGGCCCCCCAAAAAAGCATTTTCTAATGAGAATGTTTCTGGGTCTGCAAATCCATAGTCATGTTTTATTTATAGCCTGGCCTATGATTCATCATTAGAGTTTCTTTTCAGATTTTTGAAGAAAAACTGATCATCCATGCACGACTGTTTTTAGATAACCACAGCTGCTCCTTGCTAGCTGCTGTTTCTATAGCGGAAAGCCTAGCACTAGCGTTCTTACACATCTTCTTTCCTATCTGCTCACATTGAAACCCTTTTCACCACACACAATCAATCCCATTGGAAGGGCTTCAGGCAGCAGCCACAGCAGCCGTCGTTTGGCTTGTCAGCAAACCATCCCCTTTTCGTTCCAAGGAGGAACAGCTGATGGGATGCAACTTTGCTGCTGGCTAGAAGTCTTTGAAAGGATGGTGCTGTCCCAGCCCTGCTCTCATCATCTCCTGCAAAAGCACTGCCTGTGCCAAAATGCCTATGAAATGTTTTAAGGCAATTTTCAGAAGCTCTGTTGGGTAGGAAGCAAAGGAGGGCAGGATACCACCTAGCCCTTCTGCTGCTCTGGCATCAAGGGCTAAAACCTGAGTTTTTCTGTGTGGTGCTTACTGGGTGATAAAAGGAGGAATGGTCCAAAGTGATTTGTTACTGAGAAAATTATTTTTGGAGGTTTGGTGGTTGCAGTTAACATTTCTGTTCTCTCCTCTTGTTTGAAGAGCCTACTCTGCAAACAGACAGGTTTATAGGTTGTTTAAGAAGCAGAGCCTGAGATAAACTTTTCTTGTAATCCTGTCTCCAAATAAATTTTGATTGTTTCTGCACACACATGTATCCCTATATACCTGGTAAGGTTTTTTCCCACTAAGATAAAACCCTGTTGAACCTTCTGGGCTGCAGGGCTACTGTTTAGCAGCAGATGCTTCTGCACTTTCAGATACCATACCAGGTTATTATGTTCACGTTTGCTTTTTCAGGACCTGATCAGGCTTGAATTGAGAGAGGCTGTGCCTGAGTTAACGACCAGCTCACTGAATCCAGCATTGCTTACTGAGTACTCCAGGTACCAGTATAAGTTGGGTAC
>NW_010115807.1:0-36112 GCF_000699245.1 Pterocles gutturalis | reverse complement strand
AGCCAAGGGCTAACCCACCACAAGTGTGTTTCCAGAATCACTGAAGCTGTGGGCACAACTATGAAAACGCAACGTAAATTTTTTTAAAATTTTATTTTAAAGTAGAAGAAAAATTAGTACTGTTTCATATATCTGTTTCCTCTCTGTTTAACATACCACTTTTCACATCCATGGACCAACACATATAATTAATATTTTGTTTCTGGTAGCACTTGCAAAATAATGAAATAAACTGGCCTGGATGTATTTACAAGTTACTTGTGATGTTTCATTTATGCTCCTAATATGTTGATGTTGTCGATATACTCTTCTGACTTAAAACATGCAACGTGACTCATATCAGTGAAGTGCAAACTCTTCATTATCTAAAACTTCAGTTGCCCTATAAGTAAATTTCTTGTAATGTCTTTCTGTATGAAAGCATTTCAGTGATACTAACCCTTAAATAATTATTCACTATCTTGATAAGTAATATTAAAGAAGGCAAAGACTACCATCAAAATGCAAGTTTTCCAAGTCTTAACCTTTGTACTACATAATTTCACTGTTCTCAAGTTGAAGGACTCGTTGGAGTACAAACAAAAATACTTTATTTTAAAGGTCACATTCAAAAAAACCCTACATGAGTCAACCAGCTATGGTATTCTGGACTAATAAATTCAACAAACCATATTTTTTGGGAATGATCTTCGTCTTCTTTCTGGAGAAAGACTTTATCACTACAAATCTTTCCAACAGACACTGTCTCTCATTTTTATATCACTGAACTAACCAATTTAACTTTAAGATACCAGACTAAGTAGACAGAACCAACAGTGCATGAGAGAAATGCATGTATACAAACTTATAAAATAATTTAATTTGAGACAGTGAAAGCATTACCATAAAAAC
Source organism: Pterocles gutturalis (assembly GCF_000699245.1). Taxonomy (NCBI): domain Eukaryota; kingdom Metazoa; phylum Chordata; class Aves; order Pterocliformes; family Pteroclidae; genus Pterocles; species Pterocles gutturalis. The sequence goes on along the minus strand of NW_010115807.1, from coordinate 35,221 downwards.
TCATAATGTCTTCTGCACAAGTTTTTTGATTCTTCTATTCCAGATGTGATTTGCCAACCAGACTTAATGTCAGAAAAAAAATGTTGAATGTTCATTTGGGAAAGGAAGGAGACTTTAACACCCATATACTTGGTTGATATTCCTTGCATTCTTTTCTTTTTTTTTTTTTTTTGGAGAGTGGGGTGGGGAGCAGTTTTTTAGTGTTTCCTACAGTTCTCCTACAGGATAGTGACAAGAGTTGGTTACTTCCCAACAGCGCAGAGATTTTGTAATGGTAGTTTTAAGTAAATAAGTATTAATAGCAAGTCAAATATTTATAGTTAATGAGACAGTGTTGGGAATTTAGATAATTGAGACACTGGAAGAGGAGATAAATGGTCCTTTCATTTGAGACAAGGGATTTTCCCAAATTGTGATGTTTAATACTTGTGAAAGGATTCAGGGTCTCATCTGGTTTTCAGGAGGTGATTCTCAGCAAGCTCAAGGAACAAAAAATTCCCTGAAAAATAGGTGTTTGGATTATTTTACTCCTCTAATATCAGGACATTTTCAAGAGAAAGCAGAAATAATGAATGTTTAAGAGTTAGGTCTGTGACATATAGGGATAACGGTCCTATGTTAGACAGGCAGACAGATATAGGCAGTTAGTTTCTGTCCTTAAATTCAGATTTTACATTTTTTTGCCATATCCAAGGGCTGTGGTGAGTCTAGAAATTGTATTATGAGAAAATGTCTTCTTCCCAACAAATCAAAGGCATTCTGTTCTTTCAACCCTTAAAAAACAAAACCCACCAATAAACAAAAAAGAATCTGCATTCCACATGTGTGAGAGACTAATGTATAATATAATAAAGTCTCAGACATTGTGGGTGTGAGAGAATGTGGCAAACAAGTTCTGGCAAAGCAATGATAAACTGCAAATGAGAAGTTGGATAACACAGAAGGTGGAGGGCATGCTAGAGGATGCGCAGTTCCGCGCTCTGGAGTTCTGATAAGCCCAGCATAACAATGTATCATCTATAGCTAAAATTCATGCAGAGTTTGTCTGAGGAAAGGCCTCGTGGCCACCCAAAAGACCCCTCACAACCACCCCTCCCAATGACACCTGCTCAGAAGATCGAGTTTCATAAGTCCTTGCGGGCCATGAACTGCCCTCGATGGGCATGAACTGGCACAGTTGTGAAGTGGGAACTAGGCTATAAAAGACGTCACCACAAGGAGTCAGCATGCATCCACCACCAGAGGATGGCCATGTCCCTCATCGTCATCGCAGGATCCTAGGGTGGTGATATCTTTCTCTCCTCTTTTCTCTTTTCTTTCCTTTTCCTCTTATGGATCATTTTTCACAATAAAATGAGATTTTTGTCTCTAGGGGAGTCAGCTTATTTTTGTTTGTTTGCTTGTTTTTTTGTTGTTTGGTTAATGGATTTTCTTTTTTAAAGAAGGATAGTAGAAAAAGACAGCCAGAATTTTTTATGTAAATTCTTTAATAGCATGATCCGTCTGAAATAGAAACTCTTCATTAGAGGTACAGACTTGTTCATACCAAATCTCCCTTCAAGAATAAATTGTTTATAAGGCAGAAAGATTCACATAATCCAAAAGTTATTTCAATAAGCATTCAAATATACTGAATATATGTCTATAAAATTTATAGATACATTCTTGAAACTTCCATCTGCTGAGGTATTTGACAAATCAGCCCTCTCTTATGAGGGAGCATACTGAAAATCCATGTGGTAAAAAAAGTAATTTTTTCTTCTGTCTCAAATATTTTCTACTTACTGTATATCTCTAAGAAAAGTAAGTAGCAATTCATTCCTCCGGGTAAAATAATACCTAGTGACAGTACAGCTCCTACTTTACATTATTTTTGAGTTATATGCAAAATAGCAAATTTAAACTGCTGTTTAAATTTAAATTGCTGTTTAAATTTTGTCATTGAATAAGTAAAGATTATTCATAACATTAAATATGTGCTTAAATCAGTCTGTAATTGTCCCTGATATGCAGAAAATTGCAGAAGAGTTTACATGAACAGTTTCAATAAAAAAAAGATTCTGCAGTAAATAGTTATTTTTGAACAATGCATTATTATGTTGTATGAACCTGTTACATTTCAAATATAAAATAAAATATTGTAAATTATTAATTCCTTTGAAAAATTTTGTGCTTATTTACTACCACCAAATAAAAGCTCTGTTACATTTTTAATTGAGTATTTCATGTTTGGCTTTTTAAACAAATTTTGGTCTCTTATTTTCTGGCGAAAGGTCTGAGCAATTCAATGATATTACATCCTCCTCTAACATCTAATGTAAGTTTTTACCTTCCAGGTCTGTGGTGCAATGTGCTTATGAGCAAATGCTTATTGAACCATCAGGACTTGTAGTATCATAGGGTTCAAACACTTATTTTTAATCGTTTTAATTTCTTGTGATAATTTCATGTGACTGTGAGTGTTCTCTTCCCCCTCATTCTGGATGCCAAAATATCCAGTCTTCCCACATTATGAAATGTAATCAGCGTACTCTGAACTAGCCAGGCAGGCTAAGAAGACGTCAAGAGAGAAGAGAATTGATGGATAATGGGATGGTGATGAAAAGAAATTAGATATCTTCCTTCTCCACCAATTTTGAAGAGGAGCATAGGTTAGGTACAGTTTTCCTGCAAGTCACAATAGAATTTTGTTTCTGTGAAAGATTTTGGTTTAATTTGAATGGTTATTTACAAGTGGAAAGACAGATGAGTTTAAACTGGGAATAAAACCTACAGTTGCTTGTTCAGGACAACAATATTAGAACTGTATTTGTAGTTTTCAGACTCAGAAAGTCAGTAATCCAACTTTTTCATCATTCCTCACATCACTCCTGTCTCTTCTAGTACAAATTTTTTTACAGGTTTTTCATCATGAGGCCCTGTATTTCCTTGGTGTTCTGTTGTTCTATTACTTTACAGTTTTTAAGCTGAATCTTCCTTTCTTGTCAGTCCATAATTTTACAGTCCTCCTGAAATATAGGCTTGTCCTCAGTACTTTCTTCAAATTTAGTATCATTCACAAATTGAATAGTCTTGCTGTGTCCTCCTTCTTCCAGACCATTAAGAGCTGCTGAACTCATCTCCCCCATCTTGACGTGCTCTGTTTCACTCAGCTCTGTTTATGGCCGTGTTTCCAGCCCATCTTCTCACCTCACATGTGAGAACAGTTCAGCATGGTCCACAAGATCCTGGATCTCACCTCTTCCAGCTCTGTGTGCAAGCCACGGCTGCTTGCCTGCACATGCTGCAAAGTGCACGCTGGTGGGCCAGCAGAAGACAGAGGAAATAGACAGTGTATCTGAGATTGACTATAACACAACAGGCTGCTTCTACCCTAGCCATGTGATTAGATCACTGCAACTACTGACAGGGCAACCTCACACTCCCTGTACTCCAGCAGATAGATTCTAACCCGGGCTTTATGTCAATAGTGAAGATGTTTCATTTTCAGTCTGTAACCCCTGACAAGTCACTTTACTAGAGAGAAAAGAGTAGACCTAACAGTTTTACAGCTTATAACCAACCCACAGAACATAACCTAGGCTATGTCTTGCTATGTCTAAGCAAGAATCATAACTATAAAAAAACCCACAACTGTAAAAAAAATGGTGAGCTAGATTCTCACGCAGTAGTCATCATTGCACCAGCTAGAAACTGAACTGACTTCCATCAGCTAAGGAGGTCATTCTTACCTCATTTACCTTTAAAGCTGTAAAACTAAAAATGAAGCACAAAATTATACCAAAACATCACATTATTTTTTCCAGTGTATTTATGAAAGTAAGAAAGAAGTATTATCAGCTAAAATTTCAGGAGTTTTAAATGTCTTTCACTAAAGATTCTCTGAGCTTTTTTTTTTTTATATGTGGTGTGCTAACATGTCTCTGGCTTTCACTCGTCTGCTGGGTTTTTGTTTTGGTTTTTTTTGTTTGTTTGTTTGTTTGGATTTGGGTTTTTTTTGTTTTTTTTTTGTTTGTTTTTTTTGGTTTTTTTTTTTTTATACTCAAGCACATACTGAAGACATTTAAGGGAATTCCACAAAAATTTTGGAATGAGCAAAACCGAAGTTTTATTTGCTGTGGGCAGTTAGGAAATCTGGTTCTTTGCATATCCTCCTGTAATTATATTGTTAGCCATGAGGTGAGGAAAAAGACCAATAGCACAGTTTAAAATGTCTTTACATTATTAAAGTGGTGGTCAAAGACCTCACCTTCCCAGGGAGACCTAAATAATGCAGACATTCCTTAATATCTTGTAAAACTTGTGAATTTAAATAATATATAGTTCACTAATGACATAAAACTTTAAGCTAGAATTTTGAGATTCAAATCCTTCTTTTCAGATCCACTGAATTTAGTACCTTATAACAGCTGAGAACAGATATTTTTTTAAAAAAATACTATACGTGATGGTTCTAAGCAGGTAGAGGAGAGAGCTGAGGCATTCACCATCACTGTTTCTCACACCTCTGTGGCTGTGCAGTGTGGAACCCTATTTCTGCTCATTTATACAGATATTGATTAAATATTGCTGACCATCAGTAATCCTTAAAGCTTCACTTCAGTAAGTTTCCTTTAGTGACTGTCAGAACTCAGCTACCTAAAGAAATCTCCTGCCTTCTAACAGGGAGTTTCCACACTGAAGTGGGAAATGATTCATGAGTAATAGTACGTGACAAAATTGCTTCAATCCTTTTACTAATAGTGAATGTAAAGCACTCTTTGATCTCACAGTTTATATTATCATTGAAAGAAGAACTTTATTTATTAATGGTTCAGGAAATATAGAGCTGCATTTTAGCATCGACCAAACCTAGAAATAAAACTTGTATAATATTTATCTTTCCTATGAATAATATAGAGATGAATTCATAAGAGAGATGGAAATGTACTGCTTCATTGCTTGACACTAAGCTCCACCCTCAGGGAGGAGCAGAACATGTAAAAATAGTCTCTGCTTTTTTCAGTGGCTGTGATCTGTTACTCAAAGATAAAAATTGACTCAAAAAACAGTTCAGAACTCAAACCAGATGCAAAACTTTTATTAGTAGTAAGAAAACAGTAATCTGACACAAATTTTGAAGTAATTCTATTAAGGAAACAGCTTGAAAAATGAGTGAGAAAATCTGAGAAATACTGAAAATGTAAAACATACGTGGTTTTGACATATTCAGCACACTTTCACAGCTAAAGAGGTTCAGATAAGACCAGACATGCTTATGTCAGCTGGATTAAACTTCTTAACTTAAATTTTAGTCATCCAAACAAATTGTTAAACTTGAGAAATTAGAGTTTTCACTGTCTAATATTTTTATCTACCTTTTATAGTCAGTTCCCTATCCCATTACGGTCTTGTTTCTTTTCTCACACTTTAAGTGTTTCTCTGTTCTGCTTTTGACTTTCTCACCATTTCGCTGGATTATTTTACCTGGGATATGAAATACAGTAGTTAATTTTGTTGATATTTTAATCAGCTTTAATGTTCTTCAAAAGAGAATGTGGATTTTGGTTACACTTTGTGATAGAAATTGTTCTCCCAGATTCACAGTAATGCTGTTAATCAGAAGTAGCTATCATTGCAAAGTACTTTTCAACATAGTCAGTGGGTCTGTGCAGTTATTTTAAATAAGTTTTCTACATGCTCATTAAATTTTCGTTATTGCGTGGTTTGACAACTATGAAATCAAGAAAGCTTGGGTGCAATTTAGTATCAAACATTGGAACATTCAGGTAACGAATGCACCAAATTTGTAGAATAGCATGTAGAAGCAGCAAGTGAGATTTAGGCCTGACCAAATACTAAGTGAAAGACGTTCTCAATCTTAATATTTGAGAAGTTCTACAAGGTTTATATGTTTTAACGAAATGTTTGATCTGCCACCATTCTCTTACATGCTTACAGAGGTAGTTTTCTTCTTTTTATAAAGCATTTTTCTGATTGGTTTCAATACTGAAATTAGTAATTTTAATTTAATATAGCTAGTAAGAAACTTTGCAGAGTTTGAAATGAAAGGTAAATGGTAGAACTAGGATTGCTATGCCACCATGAGCCTGCCATGGATGGAACTTCTGCCACAGTTGGAATGCTTGCCACAGCTTCAGCCAACTAGTGTAACACCAGCTAGAGTTTGAACTCACTTGAAGACCACAGATGAGTTCACGTGTAGCAGTGGACTGTAAAAAAATTAAAGCAAAATTGACCTGCCCTAAATTCGGTAATGCTACTGAAAGACTGCCACCAGTCCTGAGTCAGCTGTCTTCGTAGTCATTGTATGATACTCTACCCAGACACATGTGATAAAACCAGTTTCAGACTCAGCACTCTTAAGAAGTTACAAGGTTTGCCACTGAGTGGATATATGTGAGTACAAACCTAACACACTCTAAGCTGGTCTGTTGTGGGCATGGTAGGCAGCCATTGATCTCCAATATTGACTTTTTTATTGTTTATAATGATCTTTATATACTTAAGCTTTTGATGCCAAAACCTGCACATGGGAATGGGCTTCAGTTTACACAGAGTGCTAGGAGCTTTTTCACACCTCTGCCCTTTTATTTCCTTCCCAAGACCCCCCTCTATTTTGATCTCTTCTCATCAGTTCTTGTCCAGGCATACATGTTCATCTGTTGCCTAAATTTGGTGTTAGGCGAACCAGTATCAGGTTCCTTCCAAAACGTGAGGAAAACAAAAATTAGTTTCAGACAATTTGAATTTTCAGGTAAGTGACATTTAGACAATCAGAATTATACTCTAGTTATATACCAATGGTGTCTTTAACATTTTATTCTTCTCATGTCTTCTCTCAGTCAAGAATCTTTTATTTTTTCTCCTTTTATCTTATCAGCATTTGTTTACAGGGCATAAAGTTAGACCAGGCATATATTTACCTAGTACAGAAATACTTCCCCCACCATTTTTTTCACTATACTACACTTTAAATAATCACATCTACTCTACTGACTATAGGGGTAGATATAGACTCAACATTTTGATCTTAAAAAATACTGGGCTAATGAAATCTTAATTAAAGTAAGAACCATTATCTGTCTCTTAGAATTAAAGTTTGAAAATGCATTTTATAAGTTAATATAAGCTGCACATTGAAAACACTGTAACAATCATCGTTCTTAAAAGACAAGGGACCATGGTGTTATCTGAGCAGATGCTTAGGAACACCTCATGCAACCATGCGAGTGATTCAGTTATCTCAGTACTAACCACAAGAAAGAGCAGGAGTGTTATCCTTGCACGAATAAGACCTGCAAACTTTTGCTGCTTTTAAATCATCCATGTGGCTGACATTTCCACTTCTGCAGACATTTACAAAGCCTCAAGTGATAACCCAGCTATGAACTTCTGGGATATGCTGTTCTCTAGTTTCTATGAGTTGCTCCAAGACTAAATGTGTATACCTCTCCTGGGTTTTAATACTAATATGCTGGACACGTTGCAGGAATTGCACAAGGCATGAAGTCACTGTAGCATTACAATTTTTGTCTTAAGGCAAACTCCTTACACTCAGAGAACTCATTATTTTACAGGCTGCTTTATTCTTTGGAGATTACTCTGTACACTTGAAAATCTAAAAATGAACTTGGAAACTTCCTCTACAGCAGCATAGCTCCAACATTACCTTCTATTGCAGTTCTTCCTGTGCAAGAGAAAAAGTAAAAGTACTGATTGAGAAATAATAGAAATGTGTTATGCTATTGACGTATGATATGAAAGTCTAACGTTAAACAGATGAGGTCAACTTAACAGGAAGAGGTTGTGAAGTTTGCCTATAAGTAAAGTACTCCCTGAATACTCTTATAAATACTATATATTCAAGTATCTGTTCTTGTGTCTGTGTGGGAAATGTCAATTACAACTTAGAACGATTGAAATACAATGGCAAAAAAAAAAATAATTCATGGACTCTGTTCTATTCCCTTCCTCAAGCTGCAGTCCTGCTGCAGTTTTTGGAGATGCCAACATTTGAAACAGACACTTTGGTATGGTCACTAAGTGAATGCTCTTCTGCTATTTTTGCACATCACAAGGGGCTTTTGCACAGAGGAATATGTTGCAAGTCAACTAACAAACTCTAGCCCAGACTAATGGCTTGCCAAAAGCAGCAGATGTTAAAATACAACATTTAGTATAATTAAATATAACCTCTCCTCTAATTTAATCTAATCCATAAAACAAAATGATTGTCTTTGAGATAAAGCCCAGTGAACATTATTTGGGTTGGAATGTGAATTAATTAAAATTGATGCACTAGATGCTTGTGAAAAAAAAATAATAATAGATTAGGCTAAGATAACTACCATCTCCCACTGGATAATTTGGTATGACATTGATAATAGGAAGAAAGCTACTGAGCTTTTCCATTCCTTTATACAGAACACTTCTGGATTCATTAGGTCTTAATTTCTGAACTTAGGAGATGTTTCAGATCAAGACGAACTGGTGAATCTTGAGAAATGTAAAACCAGAGGCAAGTTTTCCCATGCATTTTTTTCCTTTCTCTACTCTTTTCGCCTTATCTTCTAGAAAAGACAACTATGAGAGATATATGAGTATTTTGTTATGCTCCCTGTGGTCCATCTTTCTGTCCCATGTGAGTGAATGCAAAGGTAAAATACTTAATTGTTTTCAATTTATTATTTTTTCTGCCAAGGATCAAGAATCTTAAACTTAGGTATAAAAGTAAAAATGTTTGTGTGGAAACAATAAAGAAATTTCTTTAGGTCAGTTTTTTGAAGGTATCATTTTGACATTGCAAAGTCAGATTTATGAAACTATGTATTTACTATGTATTTATATAGGAGTTTTGACACAACTAACAATTAAATGTTCATCAGAGGTTTTTTTTGTTTGGTTTTTTCTTTTAATTGGATATATTTTAAGGCATGATATTTTCATCCCATTCTGTTGCATTCTGACAAAAAGACACAAGAAAAGACACAAAGACACAAAGGCACTCTTTTTAAACGTTGACTAGCTTTAAGTAATAATACTGTGCTTTTCTATCTGTCTTGCAGGAGAATCTCTGAGATGGTGCTGTTTTAATGAATAAGAAAAGAAAAAAAAAGTGGAAAATTATTTATATAAATAAAAGTCAACAAAGTTTTGAAAAACTCATAAGGATTTGCTAAACTATGAAGCTGAGACGAAGGAAGAACTTTATATAAACTTTCTATAAATATAAAGAAGTTAAATGGACATCATTAGAAGTCTGGATAACATGAATCCTGTGTACCAGTCTGAGGATCAGTGATGTTTCAAAAGTTCTGTTTCAAATTCTTTATGAAGTATTTTTGTTATGATGTCCTGAGATCTAGAGCTTTCTTTAAAAAATAATAAATAAATTCTGCAGCCTACTGGAGACACTACAAGGCTAGTTTCATTTTCTTGCCTAATGTAATGGGCCTTGAAATTAAAACATACATACATTTTATAGCATAATAAACAATCCCATTTCCAGATATTAAAACTCACAGTTCACAACTCTTTCACGCAGAAAACAAAACTTTCTTGAAAAACACTCCCTCTATTTAAGGTCTTATTCAGATATTGAATGTAGATGAAATACAATAAGCCCGTTAAATTTTCTGGGTAGGATTTTAAGGGGCACAAGTTACAGGCTTTTAACTAATAGCTATGCATTTCTGTACAATAAGTACATAGCTACTACAATATCTATACATAACTACACATTTAGCAGCAGTTGAAAGCACAATATTAAATCTAACCTATAGCTTTTCTATATTTCTCTTGACAGTTTTCTGTTATGGGATTACTCATTCTGAAGTGCTGTACCAACAAAGATAATAGTGAGAGTGATCCTACTTCTTATAGTTATGTAACATAAAGAGCTTTAGAGGCTAGTTATAGATAGGTGAATTGCAGAATATCTGCTTTTATTTAGTAGATGACAGCTGTTAATGCACATAAAAGTTTGGTCTAGTACTGACAGCCATCAACTGGAGAGGGTTAATTCATTGGTTTTGACAGAGTTAGTCCATGGCCATAATTTTATCCACATATGAATAATGATATGAAGACTGTTTATGAAAATAAAACTTTAAGTGTCTTGGGAGGGTAGAATAAGACAAAGTATAGTTATAATGTGTATTGTTTTGTATCATAAGTAAAATGATTCTCTCCTAGAGTAAGGAGAAATTAACCTGAATAATGTATAAACTCTGGCACATCACATACAATGTTTGCAGGTTTGTACTAGCTTCCGTTTTCAAAAACAAGTGAGCACATTTAAATTTAGAGGTAGGCCAGCTTCCCTTGGGATCTAGAATTCTAGGTTTTTTGATATAGCATAGCTGTTTTTCACAATTTCTATGTGTATATATGTCCTTGTGGATCTCAACTGGCAGCACTGCAGCTTCCTAGAGAAAATGGTTTGAGATAATGTCAGATTATAATTTTTTCCTTTTCTGTTGTTTTTAGACCAATTATTCTTTCTATTTATCTTGTAGTCCTGATGCCTTTCCCCTAGTTTTTCAGGAATTCCCTTCTGCTGAGGGAAGAGTGCAATTCACAGTGAGGTGTTTAGGCAATACAGTTCATCCTAAAATCGTATGAGTAGATTGCATGGAGGGAATCTGTTAACCTTTGGTAAATTATCCCAATTATAATCTTTGAAATGTAAATGGGCTGGGTTTTTTCTGTTGTTTCTTTGGGTTTTTTTAATGGAATGACTGATGTATAGATACAGCTGGTCAAATAAGTTTGTCAAATAATACTAAATGCAGCTTGCATTTGGTCTATAAAAAAGGATTTATTTGATATCAGATATGCATAGAATGTTGCAGCTTGTAAAGGCCTCCTAGACACAATAGTAGTACTTTGTTCCCAAGTCTTTTGTGATGATTAGTTCTGTTGAAAAATTATCAGTCTAGTCAGATTCTACAGGGGATGAAAATGTATCATTTGTTGATATAAGGTAATTTACTGCTGCTGGAAAAGATTATTTCTTATAATAAATTGCTTTGTTTTGAAACTCTCAGAACAGGAATTTGAACTAGATGATAATCATATTTGGTTATTGTTTATTTAAGGTTAAGAACTGGTGAAAATGTTGTATATCATGCCTTGGAAAAATTGGCAGAAGGAAGCCTTCAACATTTCTTTTACCTCCTGGTCCTTTTCTTATCACCTGGTCTGTTAACCGAGCAGCTTGGACTGGCCCCAGAGCCTGGTTTTCAGTGTATGGAGAGCTCTTCCTCCCTGTGCATGGACCAAGCCTTGGGCAAACCTGGCAACAGCAACATCGAGATAAGAAAGAGCCCAGAGCCGTCAGAAGTAACTCAGTTAAAACTTGCTGAGAAATTGGACTTACAGGGAGCTTGGGGTGTGGTGCCCCATGTCTCAGCACAGCACCTGCCCACTCCTCCCGTGCTTTCTCACCTTGTTGTCCAGCCCCACATTTCTACCACCATCCCAGCTGTGACCTTGTTCCAACTTTTCACTTTCACCTTCTGTGGTCCCTGTGGTTTGCTAAGATGATCATCACATATTCATAGCTTTGAAAATGTTTGTATCACTAGACCCCAGGCTGTTGTATCTCTGTCTTCATCCCCAACTTGCATGAAAAATAAGCTCCATAATGTCTGTAAATATGGACCTGTTTCTGGGGCAAATGTGCCCTGGCTATCAAAATCTGTAGGCTATTATGTATATGGTCTTTCCTTTCCTGAACTCAGGTACAAAATCTGCTTTCATTTTCTCAGGGTTAGTATTCAACAGCTAGATCTTGAAAAGTACCAGATCTTCAGTTGGTCTCCTTTTTCCAAGATTTCCTACTTTGCACCCTAGAAGATGTGAAACATGTTCTAAAGTACACCTCTCTCCCCAGGCATCACATGGCACACCTAAGCATTACCTCAGGCTGCTCTAATCCTCAACATAAAATGGCAACAGTGAAGCTTCTTTTCGTCACACATGAAATATCTCACACAGTTACCATTTAACAACAGTTTAAGATTTACTAATGCTGTGAGGTAACTCAAAGGTTAAATATTAGTAGCATTCAATCATTAAACAATTTAATCATTAATAAGGTGATTCAGTAGAATATGTTATGATTAAAATAGCAACATAATTACAGATTTGAGAATGACAAAATTCACACTAACTTACTACAAGGTATCCTAAGTGTGTATATATATATTTCTGTATCTGTATAAGATGAACAACAATAACTTATTTTTAGCAGTGACAGACACGTGACTTTCAGTGTAAACTTGAAACAAAGTTTGCCCTTGATTAATATCTGCTGTACTACCACATCCTTACAAACAAGTAGAAGCAGTTAAAAATGATTGCTAAACAGGTTTGCTTGGTGTCCAACATCCTTACCCAGAAAATGTAGTGTTCTTCAGACATGTTCTTGGGGAGCTGCAAATTTTCTTCTTTTTTTTTTTTTTTTTTTTTTTTTTTTTTTTTTTTCCCCAATACAGGAAATTTGTGTGGGAAAAAGCAAACACATTGGCTATGTATTGAAACCTCTTAAGAGTTCAGATGTTTTTTCTTTCTTTTTTTTTTGTTTTCTCCCTGTGTACATATGTCAGTGGACTTGGCTTGTTTTCTGCTTCTTAATCTTTTTTTCCATAATGTTGATATTTTACCTAATATCAATTAATAAAACATAAAAGGAAATAAATACAACATTGTGAAAAATAATATTACAAAATGCTTTTACACCTGGTAACTCAAAGCAAACACAATCTCCTGCTGCCATCAATGCAGTCGTTCAGGATTACGCTTTCCTTACTTTTTAGATCTCCTCAGAAATCCTCTTCAGTCATTATGTTCTGTATCTTTCATTGCTGTTGGAACTGAGATTATTCCTATCTGATACAGAAGAGTCTTCTCCCGTTCTGAGGCTAAATACCTGGACAATGGAGAAACACTTCTACCGTGCATAGCATTCTACATGCAAATGCATTATAATCCACCTCCCACCCTGCAAGATTACAATTTGTGGGTTTCTGTGGCATCATTGTATTTTGAAGAATACTTATTATGCATTTCAAGGAGAATAAATTAATGTGGAAAGGCCTCATTTTTTACCTGCTAGGCGTTCTGTTGACAAGAGTAACCAAGGCAGACCCACTTTGTGCAGACCATTTGTTTCTGGGTTCTCACCTACATCTTAATTTCACCCAAGAGAAGTTACCTGTTTGCTGCAAATCTCCTTCTTCTTTGGGAATTATCCTTTTTAAAAGCCTGTGTTTTTTGCTGTTAGACCTTCTGTATGTCTTGGGTTTCCTTCCTTGATGAGAATATTTGTCAAGTGGAAGTACTGGACTCATTACCTCTTGAAAACAGTAGATGTACAACTCTGTCTCCACCCTCTGTAGACCAAAGATGCAGTTCCAATAACACACTAGCTCATCTCAGTCTGTAAACATTTAAATTACATTTTAATTTCAGAATTCAGACCAAAGGTAGATCACATACCACTCCTAAGGAATTATAGAGACTTTATACCTATCACAATGATCTTAAAAGAAACTGTTGAATAACACAGAGGCTGTGAAAACAGACTGCTCAGGTAAAGCAGAACAGCAAAGTTATTTCCATTTTTGAAAACTCTGACAGGTTAACAGGGTAAAGTGATACCTCCAAAGAACCTGAAATCAATTTAGTTTTCATTACATTGACAAATTCTACACCCCTTGTGACATTTTTTATGATGAAAGACCATAATTCTCTTCAGTCTTCACACTCCGAGCAGTATAGGAAAAAAAGACTTCCTTGGAAAGCAAGCAGGAATAACTATCTGCATATGAACATGGGACTTGATCCCAAAAGTATTGTGTCAGGACACAGATTAGCAATAACAATAATAAATTTACCCTACTATACAAAAGAATAAGTATTTTCAATCATCTCCAGTTTGGTATTCCCAAAAATAGAGTTGATTGGCTTTTGCAGCTTTTCAAGAAAAACACTTTCAGGAGTGTGTCTTGATGTTCCACACTGCATTTTAGTAGCCTGTTTTATTTTACCAAACTTATGAAAATCTCTCAAAATTCCTGGAACAATCTGATGATACAACAAAATATATATAAAAAAAGTGAATTGCTAAGGAACACTACATCTTTACTAGAATTCAGACAACAATATGAGGTGGTATCAAGCTTTATATTGAAAGTACTTGATACTCGCATATCTTCTAAACTAGCAGTGATATTCAGAGATGTGGCAACGTGCTGACAACTGGTACTCTGACATTTCAATTTTTTCCAGTTGACAATGAGAATCTTTTGGCATGGCTGAAAGTTTGAACCGGGACAATTCATTTTGTGAAAGGTTCAATTTTTGTCAGATGATCACTTTTACAAAGAATTCAAGAACTAGTGGCAGTCCAAGAGAAGAGCCTACAGTGATTTGGGCAACAAGTGGAAACAACAGGAAAGATTAAGTCTCAACAGTTAAGGAGAGAAAGGCAAGAAAGACTGTTTTGCAGTAAAAGTAATTTAGTATTATTGAAGCTTACTGCATAAATTCTTAAGGTGAGCCTATGCAATCAATTCAGTTTCAGTCACAGATGCCTGTCACCCGTCAGTATGTTTGTCAAAACTTGCCAAACATCAAGTCTGTCCGTGGAATGACCATTATATCACCTCACCTAAGCAGGAAACTGACAAGTTAAACTCAATGGCAGGAAGGAACTGCCTGCTCTTCAGCTTAAGACCATATGTAACCAACTTCATGAGAACATTTTGACTAAACTGTTTTCAGATCCTCCCATAGTTAGTTAAACAACCTACAACTGGATTCATCCAAGATCTAAGGACTGATGATGTGAAGGTACATATTGCATATTAATAATTTATTTTCAGAAGAAAATAGTTTGCATTAAGCTACAAAACATTGATTTAAACTCATTTGTTTGACTTTACCTGAGATAGTCATACAGATACAGCTAAGGCACGTTTTAGACTGTATGAACATTTCTGTGTGATACTCATGATCTTCAGATGAGAACCCAAGTCTGTTCTCTTTGTGTGCAGATAGCATCAAATTCTGGTTACGTTTCTCAGCTAGAATTCACTCTGTTTCCTATACTGATGATTTTGTTTTCATGGACCCTAGATGGATTTGCAAAAAATGGACACAGGTAAAGTCAGTAACAGTATGCTCCATGAATCAGTCAGTGGCTTTCTAGAAGACAAAATACCTTATCTATTCATAAGAGAGCCTGTCAATAAATCCAACACACACTTATTTCTTATTGGTCCAAGTCATAAGGATTTGCAGGCCGGGCTTTTTTTTTTTTTTTTTCCTCTTTATTTTCAGTTTCTTAAAATATGAAATTATTACTGTTTTCTTTACTCTGTTTACTCTGTGTGTTTTTAATTTCTCTCCCCCTTGTTTCTTGCTTCTTCATGTCTCTTTTCCTGCTGTAGTTTCAAGTTCTGTGCTCCTAATGTTTGCCTGTATTCTTTAACTTTTGTTCTTTAGTTACTGTTTTTTTTTTCCCCACTGTAAAGATCTGTTCTTCAAAAAAAATCTCAGTGTTTCACAATTGCTCTCAAGACTACCAAAGAAGACAAAAAATTTCTAAGAGTGAGGGGGCTGCATTTTTCCCCACTGGCAAAAAATATACTAGAACAAAGAAAACTTTAGTAAGCATCTTAGCCTGAATGCTTTGTCCTCTGTTGAAATTAAGTGGATAGGAAAAGACTGGCAAGTATTTAACCTGATCACAAATAACAGTTCAATAAATTTCAGTCAGTCTATAAAGAACTCAGACTAGCTTCCTGATGAGACAAAATGTAGATTAAGAGTGAATAAAGAAGCCTTGTTACGGCACTAGAAATCTAACATATCTTTGTGTATTTATCTATTTGTCTATCCCCCTATTTATTTATTTTCAATAGTCTGAAAATCATAGAACATGTAGTACACTGGAATTTAGATCAGAAAAAACAGGATTAAAACATAAAACTAAAAAGAAATGTTAGAGCTGTCTTTAGAGATTCCCTTGCTCAAACAAGAACAGAATTACCTGTCCAAAAATATTCTTGAAAAATGTCAATATTTTTAAAGAAATTTATTAATGTAGAAAAAGTCCATAAAGGAAGTAAATACTGATAACACCAGCCATTTTACAGCAACATCATGAATCACTACAATGCAGTACAGTCTTCTAAAACACTTTGACACATCTTAGAATGAAAATGGTTCCTAAGTAGTTTGCTGGAAAAGTCATAGTAAAGCATAAAGTAAAGTAACATGTCCTAGGGTCATGAAGATGATCAGAGGGCTGGAGCACCTCCCATACCAGGACAGAAATAGTGTGGCCATCAGGACTAAGGAAGTGATTGTGCCCCTGTAATCGGCACTGGTGAGGCCACACCTTGGAAGGACATTGAGGTGCTGGAGCAGGTCCAGAGAAGGGCAACGAAGCTGGCGAAGGGTCTGGAGCACAGGTCTTATGAGGAGAGGCTGAGGGAGCTGGGGTTGTTTAGTCTAGAGAAGAGAAGGCTGAGAGGAGACCTTATCACTCTCTACAACTAACTGAAAGGAGGTTGTAGTGAGGTGGGTGCTGGCCTCTTCTCTAAAGTAACAAGTGACAGGACAAGAGGAAATGGCCTCAAGTTGCACCAGGGGAGGTTTAGGCTAGATATTAGAAAAAATTTCCTCACTGGAAGATCAGCCATTGGAACAAGCTGCCCAGGGAAGTGGTGGAGTCACCATCCCTGGAGGTGTTCAAGAAACATGTACATGTGGTGCTTAGGGACATGGTTTAGTGGGTTAGGTGGTGTTGGGTTGACGGTTGGACTGGATGATCCTTGAGGTCTTTTCCAACTTAATGATTCTATGATTCTGTGATTCTGTGACAGGCTGAGAGAGCTGGGGTTTTTCAGCCTGGAGAAAAGACGTCTCCGGGGGACCGAATAGAAGCTTTCCAGTACTTAAAGGGCACCTACAGGAGAGATTGGGGGGCACTCTTCATGAGGAAGTGTAGCAACAGGACAAGGAGTAATGGTTATAAGCTGAAATAGGGCAGATTTAGATTAGATATTGGGAGGAAATTTTTTCACTGTGAGGGTGGGGAGACAGTGGAACAGGTTGCCCAGGGAAGTTGAGGATGTCCCATCCCTGAAGGTGTTCAAGGCCAGGCTGGATGAGCTTTTGAGTTATCTGATCTAGTGAGAGGTGTCCCTGCCCATGGTGATCTTTAAGGTCCCTTCAAACCTAAATCATTCTCTGATTCTGTGATTCTATTTACAGGACAATGAAAAAGAACAGAATCTCTAACAAGTTTTGAATATTATGGTCTCACTGCTGCTGAATAACTTGGACAAAGATGCTGCATCTGAAGTAAATTTTAGCACAAGTTTCTATTTGTTTATAGACAGCAAATGTTAGAGGATAAATCTCTACATGAATCCTGAAATAGCAATGATTTCCTAGGAACAAATACATGTGACAAATGTATTTTTAAGGTGCTAGTATCTGATCTAATATTTTAAGTAGACCTATAATAAAAATAATGGGTTATTTCTTTCATTTTCTTATTTTTAAATAACAAGAAGCAGTATTTTCAAGGTTCTTTTACTCTATATCTTCAAAGAAGTATGTTTTGGGCAGAAAGATATCATAAGCTCTTAACACCTTTATGATAAGTTAAATCACATAATTTTAATTTTAATATATTTTGTCTGTTCTGTGAAGGCAGTGAATAACAAAGGCAGACCAAAGGGAACCAAATGTACTCATGTACTCCTGCAGCAAGTGACAGCAAAAGTGTTCAATTAATTTTAAATGCCATCACAGTGAAAAGTGAGATGACACACTGGGAAACAGACACAAGGAGAAGATAATTATAAATATAATCTTGAAAATATGTATGTATGTACTTTGAGAGAGAAAAAAAAGAGCTAGCTGTAAGCCCTGTATTTAAACTGCTAGCAGCTGTTAAAAATGATAAAGCTGGTATTTTCCATAGAAACAAGCACTGTAATTCTCTTCTTTGAGGGAACATTAAGCTTTGTTTACCTGGTCTTCAATCTGTACATTTAGGAGGTATTTTCAGGCTACAACAGTGTGTTTTCAGCAGTTTCAAAAGGAAATACATTTGCCACATCACAGAAATGACTTGAATTTGTCAACTTCCTATGCTAAGAATCAAATAAATTTCTTTTCTTTGAGGACCAAAATAACTGACAGTTATTGGACTTGGAATGCCAGTAATCTACCACAGAAGTGTGGTCGGTGGTCACAGCTGATTGTCAAAGTGATTATTACTGGTGGGAGACATAACTATAAGATACATAAAATAGGTCATCTTTCAGGCTTGTAACAACATTTGGTGTTTAGATAGAGAGGAGATATAGCCTTGGACCTTATAACCAACGCAGGTTGCATACATCTGAATTACAAGTATTAGAGTAAAAAATGAGAGGAAAAAAAAAAAAAAAAGGACTAGAAAGCTCTCATCTTTATGAACCTTTGAACTGTTGATCAACTTTAGCATCATCTGTTGAGAATGCATACTGTAGTGTAAGCTTCTGCCCTGGTATTTTTAGGGTTAAGTCCAGATTTTAAATCTATATTTTCAAAAAACTATAAATTTGTAACAGAGATATTTGATGGTTGCTAGGTCAAAGTACATGTTCCAAAGCAAGCTTTCAAAATTGGAATTGTTCTAAAATGTACAACTCAAGACCCAGAACAAATTATAAGAGGTTGTGTAATAAAATGTGAAAGACAAAAATCCAGAGAGGTGGTTGCAGGAGACATGTACTGAAACAAAATTAATACCTTTTCAATTATTGGGCCCAGAAGAAATGAATATGTGAGATAATGTATATCTTTATCTAATGTCTACCCTTATTTTGTAGACACACATTGCAAGTGTGTTGCTTCTAATAAAGTATTTGCGTGCCCTGTAGTACCTTTTTAATTATTTCCTGTTTTCTTATCATACTGTTCTGTATAGTACAAGTAAAATACTATTTAATTCTTCAAGGTTAGATATACTGATAACAAACTACAAGTTTTGGTAACACAGAGTAAAATCCCTTACACTCCTTAGTCTATTGACAAAAACTGATGGAGAAGAGTTTGTGAATGCATTCTGAAAACAGAAGTTAAAGTGTCAAGTAATTTTACAAGGGCACTGAATAAATTAGCGGTCTGGGTGAGCTTTACCAGTACATTTTGATTCGTTACATATTTTTGAAAATAAAGACTTACATTCTTAGCACTAAGTTGTAGAACTATGTTCCTTGAAAGAGTGGGTTGACCCTTTCACCTGACGGCTGACATGTTTTTAGTGAGTTGTCATTAAATACAAAGAACATACGTTACCAGGAAAGGCACACAGATGTTCTTTATTAAGTCATGGATTCCAATGGTGTGTGAAATGTCTGAGTTTTACCAAAACTGTCATTGCTTACTACTCTTCAGAGATGATGTTTCTTGACCTTGTGGAGCTAATATATGAGCTGAGTGTATTTGCAATGCTGGTAGCCCATATAAAGGAAATTTCCAGTGTAATGAAACTGACACTAACTGGCACCCAGATGATGTCTTAGCAAGAGGACCAAGGACTGACTGTACAGGGAAAACTGACTCATCATACAACACCAAAAGGTTTTTTAAATACATTTTTTAAAAAATATGATAAAAATACATTAATGTGGTGACAGAAGTTCTGTTGTCTCTGCAAGTGTTTTCTCTATAGCGTGGAACAGTAGATGAAATCCATATCCGTGAAGGTCAAAGAGGCCAGAACATTTCCCTATCTCTTTAAAGACTGATTCTGATATGGTGAAATATATTTTATTGCCCTAATTTACATCTTATATGAAAGAAGGAGATGAACTATTATCAGGATTTGCTTCAGTTATACACCCAACAAGTAATCAATTAGTATGGTAATAAGAAGGCAATGGAGTGGAATAAGGTGATGAAGAATATGCATCTATTTAATTTTTTTAAGTTTTGAAGAGATTCTATAGAAATTAAAATGTGTAAATGGGAAATGGAGCAGAAAAAGGGACATACAAAGTCTATTGCCTCAAAGTCAAATAGCAAGAAAACCAGCTATTGCTCACCAAGACCACAATATGAGTTTCCTTTCAGACCTTTTGACACCATCTGAATAAAGTGAGCTTGCTACTTACAATTCAGAAAGCAGAAATGTAAGGTGAAGTAAAAAAATATGTCACTGTGATTGCCTCCAATTCTTGGATTAAATTTAGTATCTGCATTCTTATCCATGCTGGCTCATTCAAGCTATGGGGAACTCTTTATGTTTGAGGAGATTGCAGGCAGACTGCCAAAAAAGGTCTGCATTAGTAAAGATGTATGCAAAGTCTCTGTCAATGACATAACAACTCACACGGTCCAAAATAGCCTTTTACTAATGGAGGCCCATTGCAGTGCAAAATGTTGTCAGTCAAGTCACAGTGTAGCAGACATAATCTACTGGTTATATGTGGAGACAACCAGTCATCTAAAGATTTAGCTTACATGAATGTGATTTACTTGATTACTTTTTTCATGTGTCATAGAGTCCATTTATTTTGTTTGCCAGCTTTTATTTTTTAATTTTGAAGTTAAATTATTCAAACCCATCTGGCATTAATTTTTTACTTAAGAATAAAAGAGATAGGTGATAACACAGACAATGCTGACTAGGTCAGCAAAAAAAACAATGCTGATGAAAATTTGTCATTATTGGTGAGGGCTTTTTTCTGTTGTCTGTGACTGTGTCAGGATCTTAACCCTTCTCCAAATGTTTTTATGCTAGGTGATCACCTCTAAATGAATGATTTCTGGGGAAAAAAAATAATCAACTATTTAAAACACTTAAGTTAGAAGATAGTAGTAAGATATGTAAAAAAAAAAAACAAACAAAAAAAAAAACAAAAACAAAAACAAAAAAAACCAAAAAAAACCCCAAACCAAACAAAAACCAAACCAAAACCAAACCACCAAAACCTCCTTCAACTCACTCTCTGAAAAATACCAATTCTTTTGTGCTTTGGAGCAAAGACTATCCTTGAGATAGCTCTATGAAACTACTCAGTGTTGGCAGAATTGCATATATACAATTAGAAAATTATCATTATCTCTTGAGAAGGGTTGAAAAAATGTAATGTTTTCATTTCAGTCATTAATGATATATTTGCTTTATGTTTTGGCAGGAAAAAAAGTAAAAAAGAAAAGAGAAAAAAAGTCCTAATTTAAAAGTCTCAGAAACTTCTGTTCTCAAAGTTGTACGAATTTTAGCAAATGCTCACTTCAAAAGATGACAAACGACCTTATGAGTGTGCTCCAACCTCTCAGGATTTATGTTGTGTTTTCTCAGTCCCCTGGTACAAGCCTCCTTCAGGTTCGCATAGTTAAGCCACCAGGATTTTGGACCTCAGGAAACTGAATGCCATCAGTTCTCTTTGTCATGCTGAAAGCTGCATTAGACTGTTCTGGGTGACACTCAGATTTCCAGTTTCACAGACTATACAAAGCTTTGAGTTCATGGCCTGTACTTAGGAGCAAGATCCCATAAGAGTCAAGACAGTGTTCTTTGATAAAACATGCAATGAGAATGTTGAAAAGGTCACTGATGGCATATTTGAGAAGACAAACAAATGTGTGTATAATAACATTCTTAACTACCTGCCCTTTCAGATAGATTTGTCATAGCTAGGTGCTTTGCTATCTTTTTGAAACTATAGGTTTTACTGGAAGTTTAAGGCAAAGAAGTATTTATCTAAATAGTAGTGTATTTTATTGTGACATATGTGTGACTGTGTTTGTCATTGTTTAAAATTTTTTCAAGTTTTACTAATATTGTTACTAAATAAGTATCATAGGCAATTAAATAAACCCAGCGAATTTGTATTCACATTTACTAAACATTCCATTGTTTTGAAGAAATTCCCTAATTCAATTACAAACAAAACCAAGGTCAATAACCTGTGTATAGAATAGAATCACAAAGAGAAAAGAAGTAGTGTGAATTAAACTTAAAAGAAACTACCAGAATTTCACTGTGAGTAAAATATAGATTTTTCTCTGAACACATTCAAAACACAGAGTCTATGATGAATAAAAATCTTTTTTAATATCTTCTCCTAATGAATGTTTTCTCTTTATCATTGATTCATACCAAATCTTTAATCTTTATAATATGTGTCTTGTAAACTCTGTGTCTTCTGAGTAATAAAAGTGCTTTGTGGCATTACATCAAATGCCCTGGAAAAATCGAAATATATAAGACCAATACAATTACCATTTTCAATCAGGACTGTTAAACCATTAAAAAAGTGTCTGAAAAACATGGCTCTTGGTCTTGTGTAGAAGGAGTTACAAATGGGAATTCAAGTCAGTGTACTGTCTGGACAGGGTGGAGTTACTTTACTTTAGCCCATGCAATGCTGTGTTCTGGATTTGTGACTGAAACAGTATTGATAACACACCAATGTTTCAGCTATTGTTGAACAGTGTTCACACGGGACTGAGTCTTTCTCAATTTCCCACACTGCCCCACTGTGAGTAGGCTGGGTGTGGGCAAAAGGTTGTGAGAGGCAGAGACGGGGAGGCTGAACCAAAGGGTTATTCCATGCCCTAATGTCATACTCAGCAATAAAAACTGAAGGGAAGTTTTTCCAAAGTAGCTTTTGTATGCAGACTGAGTAGTTATCAGTCTGCTACTGCAATGTGGTGAGTGATTGCCTTTGCATCACTCATTTGTTTTGGGGTTATTGTCCCCTTTTTTCTTCATTTTGTAAACTGTCTTTATCTCAACCCGTGAGTTCTTCTCATGTTTGTCTTTCCAAGTCTGTCCCCCACCCTGCTAGGGGAAGTGGGGAACATCTGGGTGGGTGCTTTAGCTGCTCATTGGAGTCAACCTACCACAATCAGAATTATTGTAATGGCCATAAGTAGTCAAGGATGTCTCTGCTGTGGTGGCACTGTCTTAAGTTTAGTTTCTCATGATTTTACCTTTGGCTGGCAGCCAAAACACCACAACAACCGAACTCTCACCCTCCCCACCTCCTGGACATGGGGAAGAGAATTAAAGGGGTGAAGGGAAAAGAGACCCATGGGTTGAGATAAGAACAATTTATTAACTAAACTACAATAATACTGGAAACAATGATAATGATAACAGTAGTAATATATAAAAACATATAAGGAGTGATACTGAGTGAAACTGGTTACCACCTGATGACCAAAGCTCAGCCCTTTACCAGCTAATGATCCCAGAGCAGGGAGAGTCCCAAAATCACAATCCTAAAATGCAGATAGGAGCCCTAGTGACTGAGAGACTGAGACAACCCTGAGAGAGGCACAACCCATGAGGGAGATGACCCAGAGCAAGAGAGGGATGACTGGAGCAAGAGAGCAATTCTGGAAAAAGCTTCGTCTATCTATATACAGGGCACGATGTGCATGATATGGAATATAACATTGGCCAATTTGAGTCTCAATCCCAAGATTGAATCCTAGGCTAGTAGTTGAGGGTGTGCTCCCTCCCAACTTCTCCTGCACCTTCAGACACTGTCAGAGCAGAGTTGCTGAAAAGTCCTTGGCTGTCCTGGCAGCAACTATATCAGTACATTGTCAGCCTTCTTCCCGGTACGAATCCAAAACATAGGCTCTCACCAATCACTATGAAGAAAGCTAACTCTGTCTCAGCCAAAACCAGGACATCAGCATATATTTGCGTAACATCATTGGCCAATGAGCATAAAACAAGTAGTCACTACAATTGAAACATTGATGAAGATCAATATTGCATCACTTTCCTAATATGCTTCAAAGAGATCTTTGTTATCACTCACTTTGGTGCTTAGTTGCTCTCTATATATGGTTAACAGTTCAAAGGCCTCAGTTGAAGATGCCTTTGGAGAAGATTTGGACCCTTTCTGAGGCAACTCTTCTTCATTCAACTCACCACAAAGTAGGTGCTTGGGAAATGACAGTGTCCATTCAATCTGCACATGCAGCTTGCAGCAGCTGGACCTTCACTGGCAGTGCATCAGTGCACTGGTTCTCTATTCTCAATGTGCAGAAAGCCAGCAAGCTGCAAGACCTCATTCCTAATTGCCTTATCACATCCACCTCACCTGAAACAGAGCAAGCAAGTTCTTCCGTCAGCGGATACTTCTTCTGTATCACATCCTGTTCTAACATTCAAATAATAGCACAGTAAGATAATATGTTAAGATGCCTTTTGTGTATTGGAGAGCTTGATTCCAGCATAGGTGATTAAGTCCTTCCGCAAACCCTAATTACTTTCTGGATACAGAGGCTACCTCTCTATAAATATAATCGTGTTCATTCCAAGCACTTACAGGAAAGGTAAACTCATGAGTGATCTGAAATTTCTGTTTCACTAGAATATACATAATGAAGAACATCTCTCCTTAAAGTGGTTCATATGCAATATTATTTTTTTCTGAAAGTACTCGCTAAAACAAAGCTGATTTAAAAAACTGAAAATCAATGTGTCATCAGCTAAAGAACTTATTTGGATGCGATTATAGTACTCAAGTGCTTCTGACTAATCTGATCACGAATTTCAGAAAGCAAATGCAGACCAGAAAGTGTAAAAGCAACCCTACTATTTTAATAGATTTTATGATGACCAGTTTAAAATAATAAATTTCTTTTACTAAATTTGCTGAGAAAAACAGTTCAAGCAACACATGCCAATGACACATCCCTTTTTATGCCGGTACCGTATTAATTATGTTAATACATTGCTGATTCAAAATATATATTAGAGTTCACCAGAAATGAAAATTAGTTCCTCTAGGAAGAAACAGTACAACACATAATGAAACTGAAATCAGGCAACATTAAAATTGTTAGGTACACTGCTGCCTAATGTCTTAATTTATGATTAGTCCGTTTCCTCCTTTACTCTTGATAAATGTCTTTATTTCCTGCACTAAGACATAAACTACCTGAGCCCTAACCTCCCAGCATTGAACAGTTATGTACACTCTATTATAGTCAGTAAAACAGTTGATTTCTATTACAGGAAAAAAAAGTTCATAGACCCGATGGTTGGTCGGTATTAATGAAAAGAAAGATCAGCAGAAAACTGAAAAATCTGTGTGTTAGAAGTAGTCGTGATGTGACGGATATTGTCACATGTTTTCCAGAATTTAAACAGTACAGACAAGAGGAATAGTAGATATATGAAAGATCAAAAGTTGCTATTGCCAGTGGGGCGAAAAAATAAGTCTTTAGTTGATCTAGAGCACGTACTCTGGTTGATAGGTTCTGCTGAAGACCTTCATAGACTGACTTTAACAATCAGAGGTTCATGAACCAGATATAAGTTTGAACAAAAAGGTCGTGAAATATCAACTACTAAGCAAAAATAAAGTTTATAGGATTTTTATCCCCCTTGCCCTTATGAAGATACCCTACATAGTAGGTTTCTTGCAATTTTCCACCCTGAACAATCACAAAAGGGAAGGAATGACATGCCTTAACTGACACCTCAGTAGAGAGAGAACAATAAAAACACAGTAAATATGATCACAAGAAGATGAAAATGGTCACTGTAGAGACAACTGAAACTAGATTGATTTTTAGATATGCTTTGATAAGACTTTTAAGTATAAAAAGACATGGGATTAAAAAAAATTAAATGTATTGACAAGTAGCATATTCCTCAATCTAGTGGGTTGTTTTGCACATGTAGCCTGCCATGCAGGCACTGTTCACAGCAGAGATTTTTCCCTTTCAGTCATTCAAACTATCATAAGACTTTATTTACAAGGTAGCAACTCTATTCATCATTTCTAGCATTAAAGAGAAATTATGTTCTTACAAGAACTTCTTGCTGTGCTTTTAGATAAAGGCAAGGTCACATCAGTGGCATTATCACCAGTACTGAATGAGAGCTGCCTGCAGGCTCTTCTGTTGCTGTAAGGTGGCTGAGGTTATCCTGCAGCCAAGGGATCTATGCAGCACAACACAGCCTGAAGACCACACTGGATGCCCAGCCACATGCAGCACAGCACTGGACTGGTCATACTCAGGTTAACTCCACTGCGGATCCATGTACAATGTCCTGCTCAGGATTACCATAAGACTCATTTGTGTCTCTTATCCTTATGCTGTTGGATAAGATTTGAGTAGGTAAAAGAGTTTTAGAAAACTATAACTGACACTGAAATTACCCACTCAAGAGGAAAGAAGAAACAATTTTTAAAAAATCCTAAGTGTAGCTTTAAGCCTGACAGTATTTCCTTTTAAAAGTCTTTTTAGTTATTCAAATAAATTGTCTCTTTTTCTGTTTTGCATATTTTACTGGTTTTATCCTTGGGGTTTTTTTGTGTGGTTTTTTTTCAGTTTTGAGTTTCTATTTCACTGGAATGCACTTTCCTCAAAAGTAATCTCTTGTCAGGAGTGGAGAAGGTTTATTATATATCCAGCTACTCTACAATGTCATTAAGAACAATACCATAGTTGTTTTAGGAAAATTGCATTTTCTCTTCATTTTAGTGCTTGAGAATAAAAGAAATTAGATTGACAGGTCTAGAGATTGAAATACTGTGTCCAGAGCATTGATACAGCACAGCCAGAGGTTATGCAAGCTTCCTAATATTTTTGTATCTGACACTAGTTCTGAGCAATCACTATCTTTAGAGACAAGAACAAGTTTGCATTCTGTTTTTGGTTTCTCTGTGTTAAGAATGCAGTATGCGCCTTGTTATATTTCCTTTTATATAGGTAGTGGTGTGTGGATTAAATTACCAAAGACATTGATCCAGTTTTCATATTGAAAGTATCCATATTAATGTCTAAAAAGAATTTGGATTTGAAGACCTATCTGTAACGATTTCATATTTAATGTAATTAGACTGTAACCTCCCTCTTCATGAAAGTGAAGTGCTTATCAGCAAAGAATTTGCTTGCTATCAGCTACATTAGTTAAATAGCTTGGAAATCGTATTTTCATTTGAATGTTCATTACTTGTTTAATTTATTTTTGTCTCAATGTAATTTAGAGGCTTATCAATTCTAATCTGACTTTATGAAACATGTTATGACACATATGAATGTCTAAAAACTGTGTTTGCTTTAGCTTATAGCTCTGTAATTTTACTAGCTATTCACTTGGCAGCAAGTACTAAAAATATTAAGATATGGGACAGATATGACTGAAAGGCCATGAAGAATATCTTCAGAAATAATAAAAACACTCCTATAAACCTAAATTTTGTTACTTTGTAGATATTTTAGCTTTATTTTAAGCTTCCATTAAACTAATTAAGACAATACTCTAATGAAACAAAGATAAAAAAGCCGGCATTGCTGTGTTAAACATTTAATGAGAGACCATTCAAACATTAAACCCCTTAGAGACATAGTTAAATCCCTAGAGGCATTAGAAGGCAATGAGTCATACAATTACAAGAAAGAAAGGGCTGAAAAAGATTTCAGTAAGTCATCTTACAAGTAATTTGTGGGCTTTATAGATTTTTTACAATTGTGGGTATTTTATTTGTTTATTTTGTAGTTTTTTACAGTGGGATGTGTAAGAAAAATATAAAGTTAAATGCACAGACCTGGGGCAAACTGTACAGCCGTTCAAAGTTTGCCATGCACATATGTTTTTGACGTAAGTCTTTGCCACTGCTATCTGGGTAAAGAAGTGTGAATCTTTAGTTCTGTGCTCAACAGTGGACAGAATACTGTCCCCTAAAGTTTGTTGAGCAGGTTTTCTGGCAGGACTTGTGATCCCGTGGTGGAGCCATGCTGGAGCAGTCCGTTCCTAAAGGACTGCACCCCATAGGAAAGACCCATTGAAGAACTGCAGTCTGTGGGAAGGACCTATGTTGAAGAATTTAATGGAAGACTATCTCCTGTTGCTGGGATCCCACAAATAGAACAGGGGAAGAGTGTGAGGAGGAAGGAGTGGCAGAGACAAAATGTTACAGACTGACTGCGATCCTCATTCACTGTCCCCCTGTGTTGCTTGAGGGGAGGATGGCAACCTGATGAGATGTAACCGCATTTCCTGAGGAACTGCCAGGTGAAGTTGCTACGATGATATCCATCACATTGAGGAAGACATGGCAGTCCAGTGAAGTGCCACGGACTGTAAAAGGGAAAACATAAACTCCGCTTTTAAAAAGGAAAAAGAGGAAGACCCAGGGAACTACAGACTGGTCAGTCTCACCTCTGCACCCAGCAAGATCATGTAAACTATGCTGAATTTTTCCTTTGAATGACTCCTAATCTGTTATTTCAAAAGGATGATTTCAAATCATGAGAATAAAAGATTTTATTATTATTTTATTTTTATTCTTATAATAAAAGAAGATTGCTTCATCCAGGTAAAAATCATTAAAAACAACAGGAAAGAGTAAATAGAGATGACGATGATGATAATGATAAATGATAGTTTAAAAAAATACATCCAAGATACGATGCATCTGTTTGGAAATGCTAACCCAGATATTATAGAATTTTTCAGTCTTCTGAATCCTTCACAGCATTCCTGATCATGTTGTCATTGTCAAGGTTCATTAGTGCCACTTTCAGACATTTATGTTTCACTGACACACCCTTCAGAAGTGTGTTATGGAAGTAACAACAAGCAGGAAATACAACATTAAGAAAGAAAGGGACAGGTTCAGAGAAAAAAATTCTGATCTCAACCACATTCTTGATTTCTTGATTGTGTATATATATTTAAATTTCAGGTTCAATTTAAGAGGAAAAAAAAAGGAAAATGGAAAAGGAGAAAAACAACATCCTTAAAGAAAGAATAAAAATTACTGAATAGCTTCTTCTTGCCTACAGTTAAGGAACTGTTATTTTCATGGGACTGATCATGAAATTTCTTCATGCTTGGTTATACCATTGAAAAAAAAGCTATTTTCAAGTCGGACCAATGGTCTATACTCCACATTGAATAAATAAATCACGGGCAAACAGATTGTGATGCAACAGCACTTTTTTCTTATTTCGAAGTAGGAGACAGACACATTTTGACAAAATAAAGATTACTTTATTTGTTCTATGTTAGAACTCACTTCACATTATATTTTAATCCTTACAAAAAATTACAGCTAAACAGCTGGTATATTCTAATGCATTCTTTTTCGATAGTAAACCTCTCCTTTCTGTCAGGGGTTATGACATTTTATGTTTTCAGACTTCGCAGTTGTGGAGATACTGAGCTCATCTTCCTTATCAGTTAAGTATTTTTTTAAATGTTCCTCAATCATAAAATATTATGTATATACATATCATCCTTTTTTTATACCTTCAAAGCCAAAATGGAAGAGACAACTCTCACAGCCCATGTAAGTCTTCCTTGAGTAATTTCTGAAGAACACACTGGGTAAGGTTTCTTGTGGTTAGATTTTACATGAAAATGCTTGTTTGTTCTCATCCAAACCAAAAATGAGCCAATGTTTTGCAATCTTTGGTGGGATGGCTTCTCCCATGTAAAAAAAAATTTAAAAAGTAGCTTTCTGCATCCACGGTAGAAATAACCATGATCTTCCATACACTGAGCCTACAAGCAGGTGGGTTTGCTGTTCTCTTGAACACCAGCAGTTGTGTGAAAAGCCACAATCCTCTTTTATTCCAGTATGTGCAGGAAGATGGAGAGCTTCCCTATGTCTGTAAGATAAACTAGTCTTGTGTGCAAGTCGGCAACCCTAAAAGGGTTTTAACACAAGAAGTTATTCTGTGAGTGGAAAAGTAGTAGCTCTGCAATGCCTGGCTAATTAACAGTCCAGCTGGGAGGCGTGTATGTGCTCAGCCCAGCATTTTCATATTCAAAGTTCAAAAGTCACTTCAAAGAGATGAAGGCTGTGGCAGATCTGAACTGGCCTTCGTCCATGTGTTCCTTCCGATTGCCCAGGGATGCCTGGCATCGTAATAGTGAGTGTGCAGAGTCAAGTAACATGTCGAAGAATATTCTGAAATCCTGATTTATATTGGCATACAAGTATAAACAATAGTACTACAGCTGTGGTGGAAAGGTTTTGCCCTTACACTGTGTTGTTTGAATGTTTCTCAGAAGAACTGTATTAGCTCAGTGCAAGTTGACAGGCTTGGACATAATTTCTCATCCAGAAGAGGAACAACAATACTACAGTTTCTTACAGTCGACATAGAAGGATTTCTAAATGTTTAAGCAGCAGGCTTATGCTACATTAGGCACAAGCTTTGCTATCAGGGAAATAAGGTATAACTCTAGACTCACACACTCACAATTCCCATTGACTTTATTACTATTAGTTTTCAATTTCTTTGTCTTCTGGGTTGGTGTAATGGTGCTTTATGATTAATAAAACCGTAATTTATTTGACATTTCACATTTGTTTGATTTACTGTGAATAGAGTTTATGTGCTCTGTTGAATCTTATACAGAAAGCAAAAAGTAGGAAGATGAATTCCTCCATAGGAGAAGAGAGGCATCTAAGATTAAAATATTCTGTGTTCAGTCAGGCTCTACAATGACTTGTAGCCCTTTGCCTGTGATAGTTTTCACAGGAAAGACTTTGGTTAGCAATTAATTTGAGATTCCCAGAAAAAAATCCACATGTACTACACTGACACCTCTATTTTTAAACGTTAGTGCATTGTACACTGCACCATTTTGAATTTTTTATGACCTATGGGACTATTTATTTCCAGAGTTGCACATCTCAGTTACTGAAGCTAAGGTAGTCTCTCTGATAACCATAAAGGATTTTGGTGTACATTGTTGTCTTCAAACCTTCATCACAAGATGAGAGGAAATATGACTGCAGGACAATCTAAAATGTTTACATTGCCTAGCTGTTGAGCAGTTGAATTTCCAATGAAAACGGCCTTCTCTTTTGCAGTGAACTAGCCTTGACTGATCACCAAGTGCCAACCAAGCCACGCTATCACCTCCGCTTGTCAACAGACAGGAGAGAAAAAAAATACGACAAAGTCTCATGGGTCACGATAAGGACAAGAAAATCACTCACCAATTACCACCACAGACAAAACAGACAACTCAGAGAAATTAATTTAATTTATTGCCAATTAATGAGAGAGGAGAATAATGATAAATAATAACAAATCTAAAAGCTCTGGCCCCTACCCTCCCTTCTTCCCAGATTCAACTTGACTCTTGACTTCACTACCTCCTCCCCTTGTGCAGTACAGGGGGACAGTGAATAGGTATTGCAGTCAGTCTGGAAAATTTTGTCTCTGCTGCTTCTTCCTCCTGACGTTCTTCTCCTGCTCCAGCGTGGGATCCCACCCACAGGAGACAGTCCGCCATCAACTTCTCCAAAGTGAGTCCTTCCCACAGGCTGCAGTTCTTTACAAAATGTTCCAGTGCGGGTCCTTTCCACAGGGTGTAGTCCCTCAGGAATGGACTGCTCGCACTGTGGGTCCCCCATGGGGTCACAAGTCCTGCCAGAAACCCTTCTCCAGTGTGGGCTCCTCTGCAGGTGGTTACAGGTCCTGCCAGGTCTTTGCTCCAGAACAGGCTCTCTACAGGGTCACAGACTCCTTTGCTAACATAAAATTTAAGATTTGTGAGAGGAAAGAATTCTAAGGAATTAGAATTAATTCTCATTGCAATTAATGATCATTAAATTATTGTACCATACTAATATAATCTATATTGTTACTTAGAAGGAAGAATCACCCACTGTAAGTGAAGATCAGGTTTGAGACCATCTAAAGAACCTGAAAGTGCAAAAGTCCATGGGACCTGATGAGATTCATCCATGTATCCTGAGTGAAGAACTGGCAGATGAAGTTGCCAAGCTGTTAACCATCATATTTGAAAGGTCATGGCAGTCTGGTGAAGTTCCCACTGACTGGAAAAGGGGAAACATCACCCCCATTTTCAAGAAGGGTAAAAAAGAAGACCCAGGGAACTGCAGACTAGTCTGTGCCTGGCAAGATCATGGAGCAGATCCTTCTGAAGGCTCTACTAAGGCACATGGAAAATGAAGGAGAGGTGATTGGTAACTCGCATGGTTACTAAGGGCAAATCGTGCCTGACAAACCTGGCAGCCTTTTATGGTGGAGTTACAGCATCAGTGGATGAAGGAAGAGCAAATGACGTCATCTGCCTGGACTTCTGCAAAACATTGGACGCTGACTGTCCTGGTGGACACCTTGGTGTTCAAATTGGAAAAATATAGATTTAGTGGATGGCCATATAGCCTGGACGGACCAGCCTGGTGGTGCAGCTTAAGGAAGACGTGGAAATGTTGAGGAGCAGCAGGGATTGTGAGAGGGAGATAGACTGGTGGAGTCACACTCTGCCATCTCTACAAGAAAGACACTGGGGAGATGACCTGCAAGGACTAGCAGATTGTCCACCCTCCAGACAGGAGGAGGGGACCTAATAGACTGCAAGGGATGGAGACAAGTCCCTGTGCAGGGCAGCAGGTGGACCCCATCTCAGCCTGTCCCACCTTCCCAGGTGTCATTACACAAAAGGTATGAGTCTCTGGAGCTGGAAAGGCAAGGGAATGTGGACGTGGATGAAAGCTTAGAGGGGTCACCTGAGACAAGTCAGACATTTATCACAGCATCATCAATCAAAAAAAGAAGAAGTGCTGTTGTCATAGAGGACTCCCTTTTGAAGGGAACTGAGAGCCAGATATGCCGCTTGGATCTGTCCCATAGGGAAGTGTGTTGCCTGCCCAGGGCCCAGGTGAGAGATGATGCTAGGAACATCACTTGC
Source organism: Pterocles gutturalis (assembly GCF_000699245.1). Lineage (NCBI taxonomy): Eukaryota > Metazoa > Chordata > Aves > Pterocliformes > Pteroclidae > Pterocles > Pterocles gutturalis. The sequence continues at coordinate 2,475 of NW_010115807.1, read as the reverse complement.
CTGGTAAGACTCCGATTACTGCCCTTTATTGGTTTTTCTTGTTGGCAATGACAAAACAGGTAAAAGAAACCCAAGGACAATCAAAAGGGAATTTAGGGCTCTGGGGAGACTGCTTAAAGGATCGGGAGAACAAGTAATGTTCTCCTCTCTACTCTCGAGAAGGAGAACAGACAGGCTAAATGCATGGCTTCAGGGATGGTGTCATAGGGGTTTGGGCATTATGATCTGGGGCATAGCTTTGAGAAATGGGGAATACTGATATTAGATGGGATGAGACTGACTAGAAGGGCCAAGAATATTCTAGGAAGAAAGCTGGCTGGGTTGATTAGCAGGGCTTTAAAGTAGATACGATGATGGGAGGGGATGTACTGGACAACAAAGAACAGTGAGGGAATGCTGTCGCCTTGGGCAGCAGTGGGGGAAAACCCCAGATTTGTCCCAGAGGGCTCCTCTAAGAAGGTAATGAGACCAATAGCCCAGCTGAAGTGCCTCTATACCTATGCACGCAGCATGGGTAATAAAGAGGAGGAGTTGGAAAACGTGGCACAATTAGAAAAGTATGACCTTATTGCTATCACGGAGACATGGTGGGATGAATCGCGTGACTGGAACATTGTGATTGAGGGGTACAGGCTTTTCAGAAGGGATAGACAGGGTAGGAGGGAGGGGGAGTTGTTTGGGAGTAGATAGATTGTGAAGAGCTGCGTCTGAGAGACAGTCTTGACCAGGTGGAAAGCTTATGGGTTAAAATCAAGGACCGGTCCAGCAAAGGACATCTAGTGGTTGGGGTCTACTACAGGCCACCTGATCAGGGAGAACCTGTTGACAAGGCCTTCTTGCTTCAGCTGCAAGAGGTGTCAGGCTTGCAGGCTCTTCTCCTGATGGGGGATTTCAACCACCCGGATATCTGCTGGGATAGCAACAATGCGGGCTGCGAACAATCCAGGAGACTCCTGGAGTCTATTCCTGCTCCAGATATGAGATGGGCCAACCTGAGGGGAAGCTTTACTAGACCTGGTGCTCACCAATGCAGAGGAGAGAATTACAGAGGTTAAGATTGGGGGCAGCCTGGGTTGTAGTGACCGTGCCCTGGTGGAGTTCGTGATGTTGAGGAATATGGGCCTGGCAAAAAGCAGAGTCAGGACCCTGAATTTCAGGAGAGTAAAATTCCAGCTGTTCAAGGAATTACTGGATGGGATCCCCTGGGAAACTGTCTTTAAGGGCGTAGGAACAGAACAGAGCTGGCAGCTCTTTAAGAACACCCTTTTGAGAGCACAAGAGCTCTCCATCCCCCATCAGAAGAAATGGAGCAGAGGAGGCATGGCTGAGCAAGGAGCTGCAGCTCGAACTGAAGGAAAATAGGAAAACATACAGGAAATGGAAGCAGGGTTGTGTAGCCTGGAAAGAATACAGGGGTGTTGTCTGGGTTTGTAGAGACAAGATCAGGAAAGCCAAGGCACAGATGGAGTTGAACTTGTCGAGGGATGTGAAAAATAACAAGAAGGGGTTTGACAGGTACAAAGGAAGAGACAGGCCAAGGAGAGTGCTCCCCCTCTGATAAATGAGAAAGGAGAACTGGCTTCCTCAGACATGGAAAAAGCTGAGGTACTCAATAAGTGCTTTGCCTCAGTCTTCACTGGTGGTCAGGCTTCCCATGTCTGTCAGGACCCTGAACCTCTAGGAGAGGGTGAGAGGAGCAGAATCCCTCCCACTGTAACAGCAGAAGTCCAAGACCGCCACATGACACTGAATGTATATAAGTCTATGGGGCCAGATGCATCATCCCAGGGCTCTGAAAGAGCTGGCTGATGTGGTTGCCAAGTCACTCTCCATCATGTTTGAAACATCATGGCTGTTGGGTGAAGTCCCCAGTGACTGGAAAAAGGGAAACATTACTCTTATTTTTAAGAAAGGGAGAAAACAAGACCCTGGGAACTACAGGCCAGTGAGCCTCACCTCTATGCCTGAGAAGATCATGGAGCAGATCCTCCTTGAAGCCATGTTATGACACACACAAAACCAAGAGGTGTTCCAAGACAGCCAGCATGGCTTCACCAAGGGCAGATCTTGCCTGACCAATCTGGTGGCCTTCTATGACGGAGTGACAACATTGGTGGACAAAGGAAGGGCGACAGATGTCGTCTATCTGGACTTGTACAAAGCCTTTGACATGGTCCCTCACCACATCCTTCTCTCTAAATTGGAGAGGTATGGGTTTGGATGATGGACTGTTCAATGGATAAAGAGTTGGTGGGCTGGTTGCAGCCAAAGGGTTCTGGTCAGCGGCTCTGTGTCTGGGTGGAGGCCAGTCACAAGTGTCTCAAGTCCCTCAAGAGTCTCTTCAACATCTTTATCAATGACATAGATGAGGCAATTGAGTGCACCCTCAGCAAACTTGCAGATGGCACCAAGCTGAGTGGTGCAGTTGATACAATAGGGGGAAGGAATGCCATCCAGTGGGACCTGGACAGGCTG
>NW_010115806.1:531-884 GCF_000699245.1 Pterocles gutturalis | reverse complement strand
AGTGGTTGGAGCTGGAGAAAAATGAACACTCAGAGTGAGATTGTATTTTACGAACAGGAAGAGAACCCCAAAACAAAAGAACAGAGATTCTTCCACCATCACAGAGGCAAGAAGAGCCTTTCACCGGCACAAACATTTGCAGGGGGGAAGAAATATAAAATATTGAAAGGATGAGGCTGAAAAGAAGGACAAGGCCCACAGAGAAGAGAAACAGAAAGACTAAAGCCGCACATAGTGTTAGCCAACGGCCACAAGGCACCAGGATACTGAAGCCCCAAAACACCAGGAACAGCACATAGTCACCATCCCACAGTGCCACTCAGCAGCACCAGCAGCAGCAGGGTCCCATCTTC
>NW_010115806.1:0-229 GCF_000699245.1 Pterocles gutturalis | reverse complement strand
GGACAGAAGATCTCTTACTTCCGAGCAAGAATGCCGACTGTCAGGGGGTTGGGCAATCCCTGAAATCCTGGCTCCCAAATATCCATGCCCTTGCACACCCCCTCACCCCAGCATGAACCAAACAGGAGCGTTTCCATCTCCCAGCTCCACCTCACATGACACATCAAAGTCAGGGGTGGCCATGGGCACAGAGTGAAACGCAGGAGGTTCCCTCTGAACAGCAGGAAAC
>NW_010115805.1:561-1066 GCF_000699245.1 Pterocles gutturalis | reverse complement strand
GGTTCCCCCCTCAGTTTCCCGCCTTTTTTTCACCCTAAAATGGCGTCACCCCCCTCCCTGACTAGTTATCGGTGACTAGTTAGCGGTAACCGGTTACCCCGCCATGGTTTGGGGGGGTTGTGCGAGCCCTAGGCCCTGTCAGAGGGTGAAATCATGGGACACCCCCCCCCGCCCCCTCCTGTTTTTCCCTCAAAATGAGGGGAAAAAGGGTGATTTTGGGGGTGCTGTCGGCTCTGAGGCCTCAGAGTGTGCTGGGGGTGTGTGGAGGAGCAGCTGGGTTGTTTCTCCACCCCTTCTGTGTGTCCCTCCTCCTCACCCGGCTGTAAATCCGCCTTCCTCCGGGTAGGGAGCTGGAGTGTGAGGAGCGGGCCTGGGGCTGGCTGGGAAAAGAGGGGAAAAAAGGAGAAAAAGAGGGAAAAAAAGGAGAAAAAGAGGAATGAAGAAGGGAAAAGGAAGGGAAAAGGAGGAAAAAAAGGAGGGGAAAGGAGTAAAAAAGGAGTAAAGC
>NW_010115805.1:0-488 GCF_000699245.1 Pterocles gutturalis | reverse complement strand
AGGGGAAAAGGAGGAATAAAGAGGAAAACAGAAGGGAAAAAGGAGGAAAAAAGAGTAAAAAGGAGGAATAAACAAGGGAACAGGAGGAAAAAATAGTAAAAAGGAGGAATAAAGAAGGGAAAAAGGAGGAAAGAATAGCAAGGGAAAAGGAGGAAAAAATAGTAAAAAGGAGGAATAAAGAAGGGAAAAAGGAGGAAAAAAGTGCAAAGGAGGAATAAAGAAGGGAAAAAGGAGGAATACAGAAGAAAACAGAAGGAAAAGCAGCAAAAAAAAGAGAAAAAAAAGGAATAAAGAAAAAGGAGAAAAAAGGAGGAAGAAAAGTAGGAATAAAGAAGGAAAAGGAGGAAAAAAGAAGGAAAAAGGAGTGAAGAAGGAGGGAAAAAGGAAGAAAAAAGAAGAGCAAAGGAGGAGAAGCCGGAGGGAGCGGGGGAACGACGGCAGCAAAGCGGCTGCAAAGTAAGAGCGGGGTGGGGGGCACTTGGGGCAGT
>NW_010115804.1:0-216 GCF_000699245.1 Pterocles gutturalis | reverse complement strand
GGTGGTTACTGGGAGCTCTGGGATGGCACTGGGAGGGCTCTAGAGGTTACTGGGAGCAGTGGGATGGCACTGGGAGGGCTCTGACGGTTACGGGGAGCACTGGGATGGCACTGGGAGGGCTTTGTGGGTTACTTGGAGCCCTGAGACGGCACTGGGACTGCTGAGAGGGTTATTGAGAACACTGGGGTGGCACTGGTAGGGTTGTGGGGGTTACTG
>NW_010115803.1:0-11642 GCF_000699245.1 Pterocles gutturalis | reverse complement strand
TTGACTGCGTCTAATGACCTTCTTATCCCCGCTATGCCTAGAGACAGCATCAAGAATAAGTTGTTCCATGATCTTTCCAGGGATGGAGGTGAGGCTGACTGGTCTATAGTTACCCGGGTCCTCCTTCTTGAAGACTGGAGTGATATTCGCTTTCCTCCAGTCCTCAGGGACCTCCCCCGTTTCCCATGACTTCCCAAAGATGATGGAGAGTGGTCTAAAAGAGCTGTACCCCATCACAAATTTCCTGTGCTGTGCAGATTAACTGAATGCATGCTAGGCACTGGATTTCTGGCCATTCTTTTTGTGCAGTGAGAAGAAGATACTTTCAAGGGACGTTGAAATTTGTTCTTCAAATCAGCCCAGATAACCTTATTTACAGTCACTGGCATTTTCAAATGAATTTAAATGGAATATAGCTGTATGTTTGGAATTCCTGTGAAGAACCTGCAAAAACTGTAATTCTTGGTGTTCCCTCAGTACTTGCCATGGCCATTAAGATAATTAAGACCAACTGGGGAAACTTGGCTTATTTGCTTTCCACATTTAACCCAAGCAATAGTGTACTGTAATCTGATACGTTGCAGTCTACCACAGGAGACCAAGAGTTGAGTCGGATCAGAACCTAGACCAAGTTACTCTGCATGCCAATGAGCTTGTTATTATCTATCAGAATATTCCTTGTAGTCACTCTTTGACATCAAATGCTTGCCTGTTTAAAAATTAATTTTAAAAGTTCTGGAACTTCATACTCATTTTAAAATAAGTTATTCTTGTCAGTGTCACAAACTGTTCTTACCTTGCCTTTTACTTTCCTGTGTATTTAAAACGTACCCAAGTTTGTTGTAAGTTTTCTCAGGGCCACATACACAATGTAGTTTTTATCTTATAGGTCTGAATTTTAGGTCCAGACTGGTGATCCAAATGGTCGCTAGTCCCTAGATAGCGAAAATGTCTCTCTGTTTCTTTTATTTGAGCATGATCTAAAGTGTCACTCAAGTTGGTTTTTGTAACCCTAAAAGTTGGTAAGCCATAGTTCTGGAAACTAGAGAAGGATTTGCTGTAATAATCATTTTAAGAAAGAAAATGCACTTTTGTCTGGCATAATGAAGCACAGAGTTGGTTTATTATATGTATGTAGTTTAAATGTTACAAGATAGGTACTTTAAAACATGTTGGTTTTGTTGTATTAATGAATGAAATATCGCTTTGTGCATTTTCCTTTTAAGGTTACTAATCCTAAATTATCCGGCAGTCTTTTTCAAATTACATAGTTCAACTCAAAGTTTAAACTATTAGCTCAATAGTTTAAACTATTAAAAAAAAACAAACCACAGGGCAAGCATGGTTATAGATTACGTAGAATGTTTAGCCGTAGTTTAAGTAAGTTGATTTGAATGTTTTGCTCTCATTCTGTTCTGCATTTACTTCAGAATAATTCTTCATTTATGTATTCCATGCTTGTCTGTATAAATGCTGCAAATCTCCTCAATATCTTACATTAATACAGATAAACATTCTATTAAGGCTTTTTCTTTTTTAGATTTAAATGTTTAACTCAACCAGTTGCATTTTGACCTGCTATGATGATATAGTTTATGTAACCAGAAGATGGCAGTGTAGGCTTAAAAGAAATGTGCTTTCAGTTTGTAAAACTTTTCTTCTTTATAAATGGATTATTGCTTTGTTTTTTTTTTTATTCGTCCCCCCAACAACTTAATTTTGTAATAACTTCTACATTATTTCAAAGTTTGCTCATCCTCGACAGAAGCAATGGTTAGGATTCTTATCATACTGTCACTATAGCTTGTCTGTATGTTTATCTTACTTGTCTTTTTTTAGATCTGATACAGCTCCAAGATTATTTTTTTTTCCTCTGTGTATTATTTTTTAATTTGGTGAACTCTCACTCTACTAAATCTATTTTGTAAGCATTTTGCATAATGAAATTGTGAACTTTCTAAAAATGGCTTCTCTCAAGCCACTCTTTCAACTTCTTTTCTGCACTGCTGTTTTTTGAATATAGTAATAATTTAAACACTCCAAAACCTGGATCACTGTACTACATTAAAATCTTTAGAAATGTAGTTTCATGTTTATAGGTTGCATAAGATCCATGTATGTCACGGCAGCTGCCTCTTTCGCTCTGCATCACACAAGAACCAGACAATGAAGAGATGAAATTAATTTGAGGCACTAGAAAATGCTGTTTACTTTTCAGGCTGGCACCTCGAAACTTTCCTAAACACAATTTTTGTATGCTTCCATCTCAAATGAGAGCACTTTCAGTGTCCAGGTGACTTGAACGTGACAGAAACCTCAATGCTTTCTTTTCACCCTTTCACCTCCCTCCTTTCCTCCCCAAACTCTTGATGTCATTTAGGCATTACTTGTATTCGATTATTTTGTTAGAGGGGGAGGATTAGGGCAGGAATTTTGTGTCTTGATAAGGATTTAATTTTTATTTATTTATTTCTGTTCAGAATGAGCAAACAGAGATGCGATAGCCAATTCACAAAGTGAGCATGTGAATGATATAATACAAAACTAGTTTGAAGAATATGGTGATAAGCAGGTGAATTGATGGGGGAATAATGCTTTTGAAAATAGAGTTTATTTTATATATTTTTTGTAACAGTCATAATTGAAACTCTTCAGAAAATTGATTCTATTGATATGTTCAAAACACAAGTGAATACATTACTAATCTAAAAAGTACACCCTGAACTCCACCATTTCTAAAGCATTTTATTTTGCTGAGATTTGCTTTGCTCTGGATGTGGTTGTTATGCTTAAGCATATTTATCTGAGCAGTTTTATTGCCTATAATACTGTTTGTATTTATTTATTTATTTGGTTATACATGTTGATGTGTCTGTGATTGCCAAATAACCTGGGCTTTCTTAACAAGGCTTGTATTTATTTATTTATTTGGTTATACATATTGATGTGTCTGTGATTGCCAAATAACTTGGGCTTTCTTAACAAGGTTTCTGTTACAATATTTTTCACAAAAACATTTCCAAATGTGTCCTTAAGGGATAGGCTAATACGATGGTTGACATTTCTGTAAGGGAGAGTGAAATTAGTAGTGGATTCTTGTGCTGTAAAACTCCTGGGGATAAACCAGAGACGTGCAACTATTACCTTGCCTTTTCTAGCCAGTTGATTAAAGTCTGACTTCTCTGGCCTACAGGGCACATCACAGGACCTGGCTACCTAGGTGTTTATTTGCAGGCATATTGTGTACCTGAATGTGTGGGGTTTTTTCTTTTTTTTTGGTTTTTTTTTTTTTTTTTTTTTTTTTTTTTTTTTTTTTTTTTTTTTTTTCCTTTTGACTGGCAAGCTTAATACCAGGTGGGAAGCTTAACTGCCATTGCTGTTGGTAGGGAAAACTTCTTTCTGTAGGTATTATAGTAAAGCAGTTGTGTAAATAATAAATCAGAAATTGCATAACCTGTGCTATTCTGTATAATCTTTCTGCCGTTGATGGTGAACTGCTGATATGATGTTTGTTGTTCCAGAGTGTATTTGATCTCTTACATTAAGTAGCACTATAAAGTGTAAAATGGAGCACAAGAAGTAGACCTAGATTTAAGTTCAGTTGCCATTCCTTACATTAAACTTTTATTCAGAATTTCTAAGAATGGTGTTTAGATTATGTACATACAGCTGTTTATAATGTATGGAAAGGGAAGTTCTGGTTGATAGACACGTTAATTGTATCAAACTTAATGCTGTACACAACTGAAGAGTAAGTTCTTACAGAAATGGTGGGTTCTGGATTTACTTGTTTTGACTGATGCTGTGGTAATAGTAGTCTGTGTATGTTTAAAGCTAGCTGGACGAGCTATTGTGATTGCCTGTCTAGATATCTGATTAACACAAATTGATCTGTGGCCCTGTCCTATAACATCTGTAAGTGGAATTTGCAAGTTCTATAAGTTTTTCTTGGTGTGGGTTTTTTTTTTTTTTTTTTTTTTAAATAATTGCTTTTCTTCCTCGTGTCATCTTTATTTTTTCCCTAGATGATGTAACATCTTTGGTAATGGGCTTGCTGCTTATTCACAGTTTCTACCTTTTGTCTTTATCTCATCAGACTGATGTTTGTCATTGGGTTTAATGATAAGAATCCCTTAAAAAGTTAGACTAAATTTAGTATGTGTCATCCCTTTTGTAACAGTGCTCTTTGAAGTGTTTATGGCATTTTCTAATTATTCCATAAACTGTTTAAGGTTTAGTGAAATTGGAATCAGCTGCCAATGTCATTTTACTATGGATTTAGTGAATAAGAAACGTTGCTGTACGAATGTTGTGTTTGGAATGTATCTCAGAACTGAGTCCATGCAGCTAGGAGTGGAGGTGCACACTGTGGAGTGGTGATTTATAGTTTTTAACTAAATTATTCTTAATTGAATTTTTATTAGTATAGCAAGTACTGCAGGATCCTGAAAGATCTTTCAGAATGAATAAAAGTCATCCAGTGGTATTAAATATCACAGAATCACAGAATCACAGAATGTTAGAGATTGGAAGGGACCTCGAAAGATCATCTAGTCCAATCCCCCTGCCGGAGCAGGACACCTAGATCAGATCACACAGGAACGCATCCAGGCGGGATTTGAATGTCTCCAGAGAAGGAGACTCCACAACCTCTCTGGACAGCCTGTTCCAGTGCTCTGTCACCCTCACTGTAAAGAAGTTTTTCCTCATACTCAAGCGGAACCTCCTATGTTCCAGCTTGAACCCATTGCCCCTTGTCCTATCACTAGATGTCACAGAGAAGATATCTACCTGTCATGAGAGGGGGAAATTGAAAAAGAAAATAAACAAGCTGGCTGACATGGTGGTGTATCAGGGACTTTACTTTGTGGAGAGGAAAAAAAAAAAAGAAACGGTAACTTATTGTGGCTTATCCTCTAACTTAATATTTCGTGCTAAATACTGGTCTGTGTAAAGAGGTTTCTGAAATATGGGACCACTGTCTTTTTTTATAATTTAATCAGTTTAATTCATTTTGAAAATGCTGAAATTACTGTTCAGTGCATGGGCTGCATATTGCCTGAAGGGAACAGATTACCTGGTTATTGAATTTGACAGAGAACTTGGCTGTTTGAGGAAGAATTCCTGTTCTGTTCTGCTTCTGAAAAATTGTTGGAATGTACTACTGGCTTTCAAAGCTTGGTCCCATAGAGAAGTCTTTCTGTTATTCTTCATTAAGTTTCCATTTCTGGTTACCTATACACAGGCTATACTGAAATGACCAATTTCAGATGTTACAATCCTCCCCCAATATTACTTGATATTTTGATTCCTTTTGAAATAGTCATTCAGCTAATCCTGTCTGGTTTTGTGAGCAGGTGGCTGTTCTTGCTTTCAGGAGTGAGCCTGTGATGGGAAGTGTCAGTAACAGAACATTCATAACAACTTGGCTAAGACATTTGTCTGATTTTTCCGGAGCTGTGTGGCAACACAACATACATTCTTTCGTTGTATTATGTGAGAGATTAATGTTAATCACAAACTTCTCTTTTAATTCATGAGCACGTGTGGCTACCTTGGCTGAATTGCAGACACAGATTCTTGAAGTCACTTAAACACCAGAAACAGTTTCTTGAAATTAGGTTTCTGCTGACAGCTAATCATATTTCAAAGAACAGTACATTTAGCAGAAAATGTGATTTGAGCAGAGTACTCAGCTCTATGGAGGTATTCCATTACAATGCTAAATGCAAACTGTTGCCATAAAGATACAGACAAAGACTACAGTCACCACAGTTATTTTTATCCCAGTTTTCATCATGTAAATTTTTTTTTAAAAAACAGTAACTTTCACAGTAGCATAATTTGGTAAAGAAACTTATGCAATAGAACTTTGTCTTTGCAATGTAGCAAATAGTTTCCTTTGAAAGGAAGTCTCTCAAATACTGTCTTCTACAGAATCTTGGCCTTTTCAGACGTAAGGTTATGAGAAAAAAATCAGCAGAAAATGGTGCTGGTACTGTATGATTATGGCTTATAAGTACAGTATGTCAATAAAGGAAGTAATGCATTTTTACAAAGATTTTGAGAATTTTTTTCTTTTCAGAGAAATCTACAAAGACAAAATTTCAGGCTAATATTTACTTGTGGTTTGGTTTTGGTGGTAGTGGGTTTGTTTGGTGTGTTGGGATTTTTTTGGTGGATTTTCCTGTATGACTTGTCTTGTTCCTTTTTCCTGTATAACTTCTCCCAGTAAAGTTTATTGTTGTAAAACCTCAGGACAGGTGGAACTGTTTATCAACAATTTTGATTCTTCTAGAAACAACCAGTCAGTGTGACATAAAATTGGTTATTCTGAACTGTCTTTAGTTTTTTGGGGACATACGAATTATTTTAGAATAATCCATGTGATCATATTTTATATCTGCAGAAGGCAATGTTATGATATTGTTGATGTGAGATGTGTGATATTCTCGAGCTTAGCAGCTTGTCAGTATTCAAACAAATCCTTCTGTAATTGCTCACTAGTTTAAGTTTACTGTTTTCTGTTTGTGATAACTTGAGGCTAGCCTCTCATCCTTATAAGTTTGCTAAATATATTGGTGAGGTTTGTTTTTTCAGTAAATAACACACCAGTAATGCTGTTCTTCAAACATGAAGAACATGTTTGAGAACATCTGAGAGATGAGAGGGGCAGGAAAACAATTCCTCTTATGTTTACCAATTTCTTTTAGGAGGTAAGAATCTCTTTGAGTTGACATAGATTAATTATACAGATTATACCAATTGTCTTCATCAGAATCCCATAATGGTAAATCAGTCTTAGTAAAGTGGTAAATATACCAGCTCTTCAAGTGATTCATACTTTTCTGACAAAACAGTATTTTTTTTCTTGTTTTTTTTTCTTTTTTATTATTTTATTTTGGTAAATTAAAAAAGCTGCTGATATTCGGTGGCCTTATAATTTCAAAATTCCCTACAGCTGTTCTTTAAAGATTTTGTTTTACTTAAACATATATGTGCATTAATGGAAATGTGCAGCTGCCTTAAAAATTCTCCTGAATTCTTAAATATGCTGTTTTGTAGTTTATTTCTTTGTCTACTTGAAAGTTCTTGTTGTGTCAATCTCAATTTAAGTCTTCCGTACTTAATAGTTGGCAAATGGTAACAAAACAATCTCCATTTCTATATAGTGGTAGTGAAAAACTTGAAAATACAATGCAAGCAGTAATAAATGCATAAAATGCAAAAGGGGGTAAAAAAAAAGTCCCCTGTTGCTTCAGTTTTTATGATTTTGAGAGTGACTGACTTAGTATTAAAAGTGAACATTAATTTCCCAAATCACACAGAGGAAAAAATGGACAGCTCTTGGTCCCTTCCCTTTTACACCATGACTTGATTTAACCTGGCTTCCAGGTCACCATAGTGCCCCTCCGCTGACGTACATCTTGGCAGCAGGGAGCGATCTGGTTGTCCTGATTAGACACTTACCCTTGCGTTTACAGGTAGTCAATTGGTTGGCTAGAAAATGAAATATTCAGTGCAAGAGGACTGTTATCTAGTGGCCAGCATTTCCAACAGTTTCGTGCTTCTCTTGATTTCTTTGGGAGTAAATGATCTTGTTTTATCATGTTGTCTGACCCCTGACGAGGACTTCAGGTTAGGTTTTCTTCAGTGCCTGCTGTTGAACATTGCTATTTAGATATTTATTTCCTTCCTGTTTGCATTGTTGATAGATTTAAAGTGTTCCTTGAAGATGTGGAACAAATGTTTTTTGTGAAGGGTTTGCATGGGTGAATGTGAAGGAGCTTACATATAGACTGTGATAGTATTGAGAAGAAAATCTTTTAACAGTGTATTAGATCCTTTTTGGAGATCTTTACAGTGCTATGGTTTACCTGGATGCTGGAAATAATTTCTATGGCAACTATAACACTGTACTGTTTATTTTACACATTAAAGGTACCAACGATTTTTTTGATTTTTTTTTTTTTAAATTTATGTTAAGATGTTCTAAAATGGAGTCTCATTTTTTGCATGAATGGTGTTGTTGAGGGAAAAGTCAAACCTCTTCAGTGTTTTATAGAATATAGTGGATTTTTTTATGAAGAGTACACATTTTTGAATGTTCTCCCAAGCACATTATTCCAGACATACAATGCTGACTTCAAGTGGAAGCAGGAAAGAAAAATGGGCTAATCTCTGCCTTGACTTTTATTCAAAGTGCCCAATGATGCTTTTAGTGTTCTGTTCTTAGAATTTCTTCTCAGAGTCTATGAAGTCCATTGAAAGCTATCTGGTCTACTTAATTCTTTTTCATGATATTTTTAATCCCAAATAAGCCAGCCCCACTGCAATTCTGTGTGATAGGGAAGCTGTTGATAATTAAAGGAAGTTCAAACTTCATACAGATACCAGAATATTTTGGAAATATTAGGAAAAACTTTTCCTCTCAATTTGCCTTAATGTAACATAGACCGTTAAGAAATCGGTTACAACATTGGGCACGATCTTTACAGAATCTTGTCTTTGGTTTCAGTCATAGTTGCAAAAGTACTGGTGCCGTTGTCATGAAGAATATTCCTTTGGCCTTGGCAATTGGGTAACCATATGTACATTCCAATAATTTATGTCTCTCTTATGGTGCTCATGTACAGCCACACTTGGGGGCATTAGGGATGCGTCTTCATGGGAGTACACAGCTGCGTAGTGTGGAAGGGTTTTGTATGGCGCTGTTACAGACAGGCTTCTGCTTTTGTAATGCTGTTCATGCTGTGATGATAGGTAGCGAAGGGCTGGATGTCACCAAGTAAACTGTTCTCAACTCTGAAATGTTTTCACCTTATGAAAAGAAAAGAGAAAACAAAAGGTCCAAACTGCTGAGCTTCAATGGTCTTTGCAAAATTACCTGTTTCAGGATGGGGAGTGTGATGGTTATAGGAGCTGGTTGAGGAAAAGAAATGTATTTATGTTATATATCTGCATACTGTGCAGATTTTTTTCTGTTACATTTTATTCCTGTGCATTGAAGCAAGCAAAGACTGATTGAGATATATATGTATATCTTTTTAAAAATATATATATATTTTTTTTAAAAAAAGCTTTTACAACAGAAGTTTTGTGCACTTAAGTTCATGGAAGAAAGAAACCAAAATTTTCATCCTCAGTTTTTCTTTTAAAGCACCAAGTTGATATGGTATAACTGTAATTTTACTGGCTAATTCAATTTAAAAAGCATCAGGTTGAGGGGAAAAAAGCTTTGTAAGTTCTAAAAATTTTTTGCTTAATAGGAAAATACTGGTTCCTTTTTGGGAACAAATGAAAAATATCTAAACAAGCTTGGTTTTTTATGTATTATGTAAAGTTTTCATATCACACTGTCAGCTGATGTTAATGTACATATGTACATCCATACATTTACACTGACAAAGATTTTAGCCCTCTAGATGCTGGAAATAGAAGCCAAGACTGAGGTAAGAGGGGATGAGAAGGTTTTCATTTTTTTGTGTCTATTAATGAAACATAAAATATGGGGAATGTTGTTTTCTAAGCATTCCCTATATAAACTACAAAGTGTAAACATGCATGTAGTTCTTTGCTGATTATAATATTGTACTAGATAAAAAATTACTGCATAAAAAAACTTTCATAAAGCCATCTCAGTCTTTTTAAATGATGGTCTGGCAAACGAGAGATCCTTTATTCTTTTCCCCCTTGTGTTTCCTTGAGGTAAAGAAAAATGAAAAATGTTGTGTAAATGTCAAAAACATCATAAAGAATAAATCCTAGGGGTTGGTTAATGAAACCTTTCTGCCTGGTGGCAAGCAGCAGGCCCTCATCACTACAACAATTGGCACCAGGATGCTTTGAGCAGTAATATCTCAAGAACTGTGTACCACATTCCATCACAGATTCCTAATTTACTTAAAGTCTCCTAGGCGCCTGGCTGAAACTGAAACAAAAAGCAGTGAAGCTGCTATAGCATCTTCCCCACTTTATTTTGAGCTGCCTGAACCATGGAGATTTACCATCTACTGTCCATATATTACAAAAAACATAAGATTGCATCAGTTATTAACACTGTTTGTTCTCTACCACAGTTTAATTCTTAATTGGGTTATATGGACAACATATATGTGTTATGTGTTACAGATTAAATTGAGAGTTTTTGTTTACTTTTATGATTTCAGACGTGCAGTCTGTGCTGTCACAGTGGCCGTGGTATGCACCTTAGGTTAATGGCGTAAGAATAATAAGAAACTGAGCTGAAATGGAAAAAAATACAGCAGGGAAGATCCCAAACCAGAACAGCTAATAGCTCACGAAAATTACTGTTCTCTGTTGTAAAATTGAAAGTTCTTATGTTGGGAAATGTGTCCCTAGTGATGAAATGAAAATTTCTCCTGAAAATCTTGAGTAGTTCAGAGATAGGTGCATGCGTTCACTTGTTTTACAAGGCAGATAATGAATTCAGGCCTCTAACCAGTGAACAAATGAAGAAATGATTGCTCCTTACAATATTTGGTTTCTAGTACCTACACTTGCCATAGAGACTTTCTGCAGTGTTTACACAAAACAGTGCTGGCCTAAAACAGATGGAGATCCTATGCTATTTTCAGTTTCATAGTCTGAGCATGTACCAGGAATATCTCCTCTGCCTGTTGCCTGTCTGAGCCTTTCTGAAGCAGACCTAGGTGTGAGATGCTTGCATTGACCTGTTTGCACAGGTACAGTTACAATATCTGTCTTGGTTTAAGAAAGGGGCTCCCAGGAAGCTGACGAGGACAGGGGAAGATGTGTCTCAGTAATCTTGTTATCAAGGGGCTCATTGGCATATGTTCTTAATCTGTAGGAGTTTCTTAGAGGAATTTCATCACCTCTAGTTGAGTATACATATAAGGGAGTGTGTGTACTTATATTTAAGAATGGAATTACATGATTTATTTAGGAAGGAAAAAGGATATTTGTGGCCTTTTTTTTTTTTTTAATTTGTGCCCAGTAAATGAAGAGAGAGGTGGAAATTGCTATCCACAACTCTGTCTACAAAGAGGCTTAGGTTTTTGGGCACTGAGGGTTGGCCAGGCATTACAAGGAAAAAAAAAACCTGGGCATCTCAGTTCCTCAGAGCTGGTTAACATGGTGAAAGCAGTTGAAAGATTTCTGAATGACTTAACAGTGCTCTTTATTGAAGATTTCCTGGACTATCCTAAAGTATATTGCTAGGAGTATATGTTTTAGGAGGAAATTGGGAGGTTTGCAGTTAGCTTTCAGGAAGATTTTTAACAAAGTTAAACAATGTGCATTGTTTTCAATGCAAAAGATCCTGGGTTTCTAATCTCTTATGTTGCTGACATTTCCATACAGAGGATTGTCTTGGTTTCCTCATGCACTATTCACTGACCTGTTTCTTTCCCTTATTGAGAATCTTGGGTGGTTTTTTTGTTTGTTTGTTTTGGTTTTTGTTGTTTTTGTTTTTTTCTTTTTTTTTTTTTACACTGATTATCTCTCAGTGTCTGTATGGATTTGGAGGTGATGTATAAGACAGTGTAGACAGTACTTCAGTGATAGAGAATTTTTGCTTAAGTGACTTAATGAATAGCCCATCCACTAGAGTAAGGAGGAGGTGGAGTGTCAATACCACAGAATCACAGAATCACAGAATG
>NW_010115802.1:0-7323 GCF_000699245.1 Pterocles gutturalis | reverse complement strand
ACGGCAAACGCGGCTGCCCCCCTTCGTCGTGTGTGCGGTGCGTGTTGCCGGGGTTTTTTTTTTGGCTTTGAAACGTTTGACTCTGGCCGGTGTTAGGAGAGGTGGTTTTGAGGGAGCTGGTGGGGGTCGGTGGGGTGCTATTCATTTCAAGCCTTTCTAGGTGCAGCAGTTGTTGTTTCTGATCTGACTCCAGTTTCTGGGGTGCACAAAGTTAGACCCAAGAAAATAATACATTTGGGGTTCAGTGCCAAGTGCCCGTTCAATCTTAGCTGAAAGGGGATGATTTTTATTTTTATTTTTTTTTTTCCAGTGCCAGTGGATCCTTTCTTCGCTGTCTGGCTTGGAACAAACGCTCTATAGCCTTTCTTATCCGCTAGGCTGCAGTAAGAACTGCAGTCCTTTCCCGAGAGACTTGGAGTAAATACTAACATTCCTATTTATTTAAAAAAGAAAAAAAAAAGATAATTCACACCGATGCAGTATTGCAAAGAGGATAGGAGTGATGCCAGTCCTGCAAACGTGTGTGCAGGGGACAGTAACGTGTAGGAGAGATCTAGGCTTGGGAAAGCAAATAGTCTGCACAATTTGCAGCTGCCAGTGTCTGTCTTAAACGGGGTGGGAGTTTGTTCCCTGCTTTATGGGGTTTTTTAACTTAGGTTTTATATTTTTTATACAGGGAAATCTTTGCTTCCTCTAGGTAACTACTTGATGCTTCTTAGCAAGTGGATATTTAGCATCACTGGGACTTCTCCATAGCCATTCTTTCCACATTTATTTCTTATTTTGGATCGGAGAGATTTTGCTCTGCCCCGAGATTCCATGTTACTGTCAGTTATCTTCTGGCCACATCTGTAATGGGAGAGTTTCCTCCCTTCCAACAGACTGTTCATAAGAAATTGGGTTGGGTTTGCACCTATGCTTCCTGTGCTAGACCACAGATAAAATGCAACAACTTAGTTTACAGAGTACTTGAGTATCATGTTTTGATAGCCCCTAGCACATTTAAACTTTACATTTTGCCATTATTGCTTTTGTGCTAAAGCATTTTGTTCGGTAGAGGTGGAAGCCAAGTGTCCAGAAGTATCAAAGAAAATTTCCAATCTCCTGAGGCAGCCAGTACTGCGTGCAACCCTTCAGAAAAAGAAGAGGCTCCTATTTCAAAGTGTCAGTTGTGTCCCATTAATAAATGCTATAACCAAATAAAAGTAAAATAGTTAAACCACTAAATCACAACCCAATAGGTGTGGGAAGCAATAGCAGATCTCAAGGACAAAAGAAGCAGAAAAAAAAAAAAGGAGAGTGTATGAGACCTAATCAAAAGCCCATCAACAGGAGTGGGAAACCTCCCATGAATAGCCAAGGGCTTAATGTAATAGGTCAGATATGCCAGTGGCTATAGTTAGAAATAATTTCCACTCCAGTAATCCAGGAATGATTACACGCAATCCACTGTGTCAGGTGCTGCAAATCTAAGCTAATTTACCTGAATACACGGGAATTATGTTGCTGCAGCTGGGTATTGGGGTTTGGATTCCTGTTATTTTTGTGTTTGCAGAGGAAATAAAACTTTTTTTTTTTTTTTTTTTTTTTCCCCCCTGTTGAAAACATGAAAAAACGAGGGCCCAGTTCTCTGGAGTGCTCAGCTATTTCACCTCCTGTGTGAAAGGCCAATGATGTGTTTAGTAGGAAGACAGTTAGAAAAGTTTGTGTGAGTCACATTCGCACCATGCCATACATTGTCCCCTCTTGGGTGATGGTTGGGCCATAGATGTAGACTGAAAAATTGGCTGTTTCCTTGGATGACAGGACACAATCTTTTCCAAGCAGGAGAAGCTGACTGACTCAGGAGTCTGTGGTGACCTTTCTGGAGATGTCCTGCCTATGAAAGGATGATGCCGATTAGCTTGAAGAGTCATATAATAGATATGAAAGCATACCGGTAACTTTCCACGAAGAGAAAAAAAGCTAAGCTGAAGTAGCAAGAAACATGGTTTAGCTGCTTCAGCTTGGACAAGACAATATTTCAAGCATCACCAAATCATGGTTTCTAAGAATGAGAGCTGTTGACAGATTTTCAAAATGTTTTGACAACTCATTTCACTAAGATTTTTTTACTTAAAGTCTTGAAAATTTGTCACCGTTTTGCAAAAATACTCCTTTTTTTTGTTTGTTATAAAGCTAGGGGAAAAAAAAAAAGAAATATCCATCTATTTTTTTCCATTTAAGTCTTGCTGAAAATGTATGGTCCTTTCCAAAGTAACTAACTCCTGGAAAAACTCCATTAGCTGGATACAAATCCTCCACAGCTACAGGACTGTGACTTAAAGAAAGGTCATGGTTTTGGTTAGTCTCCTCCAGATAGCAGAGTTTGTTTGAGGGAATATCCTGAAGCTGCTGCTGCGTCTCTGCTTGGGGAAAACTCTTCAAGGCAGTTGTTTGGTTAAATGGATGACGTTTTCATAAATGTGCTTGATTTAATTGACTAAAACCTCCATGCATTTGGTGAAAATATCGCTGTCTTTAAAACAATTTGCCTAGGATTTTTTTTTTTTTTTAAAGCTGATGGTTAACTGTAGATTGAGTTTCATGCTAAAATTGGACCCCTGCACTGTGGGCGCGTTGTATGTGTGGCACCAACCATTTTGTTTGCCAGGAGGCCAGTGTTTGTGAAAGCAATTATTTTAATAATCAAACAGTGATGTTTACATTATTAGCCTGGTTGTTTAGAGTGAAGCTTGTGCAAATAAATTAGATGCATTTGTTAAATGTTTAATGAAGCCATTCTCTGAAAATGGCTTGTAACATTGAACATCATGTCTTATTATTAAACAATAAAGTTTCATATGGTATTTTAAAAACTTAAACAGCCCACTTACTGTTTTTCCTTTAAAAGGAACAGTTCTCTTTCTTTTGTTGGTAAAATCCTTGAATTCTCAACTGTGGTTTGACTGTGTGACTTACAAGCAAGTTAGCAAGACCACTTCTTTTGACTTCAGGGATACCAAGACCTCCACAGCTGGATTCTTGGTTTCAATACAACTTTCGCTCACACACATCTCCACTGACTTTACAGTGAAAATCTGCTGAGAAAACAAAACAAAACAAGTACATAATCTAGGAGCTTTTTGCCACTATATTGGCATGGAAACGTCTCAAGGAATTGCTTGGAAGTGTCTTGCACAATTTGAATATAAACATGCCATACAGTCCCTGACCTGGAACATCCAGCTGGTTTGGAGTAGCTGGACAGATTTCCTACCTTGACAGTGACCAAAGACAAAGATTTGTAACTGTTACTGCAGGCTGAGATTAATGTGCAGATGTTTCTGTGCTGCTCTTCATAGAGCCCAAGATGATTTAGCTTTTGATCTGGAATGCATGCCAAGGAAACTACTTTTCAATGAGTGTCCTTATGGTTAGTCTGGATGCTCGACAAACTGCACAGGCAGTGAGACGGTCCTCTCCCTCCCCTGTACCTCTTCCTGGATTGAAAGCGACAGTCTCTGCTTTGGTATTACTTTGTAATTCAATTAAATGAATGAGGGAACTGGTAGCCTGTGCAGAGTGTTGGTAGCATTGTAGCAAGGGCTTCAGTCATAATGCACAACAGAAGTGAATATGCCACTTTTCGGAGTTAGAAGCCTGGATACTTCGAGATAGGGGGTGAGTTCTTCCTGGCACCCTACTTCGCACGATGACAGATGGAGACAGTGAAAAGTATACTAACCACAAGGTACTAGGGGAAAAGTATGTGTTTTCATGGAGCCGGAGGTGTTGCTAATGCATCCTCATCGTCTCAGAGTACTTTTGTGGGTTTTGAAGCAAAAAAATGGCCTTTTGTACTCTCATCTCCTGTATGTATCAGGGTGACCTTTTGGGGAGGGGAGAGAGAAAATAATAGGCAAACTTGTCGCTGGTCTTGAAGCTGCAAGTTGCCTACTGCGGCCAGCTGGGTTGAAAACCAAGTTGCTTTGGGGTTGGCTGGGAGGTGATCTGTCCTGAGTATTGGGCTGACACTGGTATCAGGTAGGCTGTGTAAGCCCTAGTTACTCTGTCGGTAGCTCTCTGGCTTTCATGAGAGCAGAGCTGAAGAAGCTGATGACATAAAGTTGTGACACTCCTTTGGGAACCCCTTCTTGTACTCCCAAACTCAAAAGCAAGTCGGGGTGAAAGGTGGGAGTCAGCCATGTGCAAGTTTTGACTTGCTAGTTCTGAGTGCTAGGGGATGCTAAGCTGTCTTGAAACAGGAGTACCGTT
The DNA here is from genome assembly GCF_000699245.1 of Pterocles gutturalis. Classification (NCBI taxonomy): domain Eukaryota; kingdom Metazoa; phylum Chordata; class Aves; order Pterocliformes; family Pteroclidae; genus Pterocles; species Pterocles gutturalis. The sequence goes on along the minus strand of NW_010115802.1, from coordinate 3,066 downwards.
AACTAAAGAGGTGGTTTTACCAGGAGAACATTTCCACAGGTTTAAGGGAAACAGAAAACAAATGCTGTTTAAATCAAGGGATCCCTGCATTCTTCCTGCTAATTTATGAATAGTTATGCAACAGCTTTCTTTTTTTTTAATTTTCTTGTGGCCTGGGGATAGTCTAACTACGCTTTCTCACTTTCACTGTTCTCACTGAGAGAATAATCTAATTAGCTATTCAGCCCTGGCAATTACATTCAATTTAAATGTGATGAATAGCCAATTTGAAAAGGCCTGATCCTGTATAGTGCTCTGAGCATCCTGAGCATATTAATGTGTTCTCACTTGGCGGTAACGTCAATGGAAGCTGAAGGCACCCAGCGTCTTGTGCAGTTTGTTCTGCATTCAGGTGACTTATTTTCATCTCAGTCTTTGGCGGTATGAAACTTCACATTTTATGGGCAAACCTTCCACTCCGGTGGGTTATGTTCTTCCTGCATTAGTTTCGCTAATTTGTTTTCTATTACTGCTTTGCACAGGGAAATCTCAGTCAGTGCCTTGGCATGCAAAGGCTTTTTAATGTGTTTTAATAATGGAAAGATAGTATTCTGCAACTCAAGGAGCAGCAGCTCTGTAATATTTCTGAAACCCTACAAGGGATAATTTCTAAATACACAATCCACTGTCAAGTTCATGTAGGCCATCAAGCAACAAACCAGTCACCTTCTTGGGTTTTTTTGGATCTCACCTTCTTTGGCACAACCAGGGCCAGGCCCTTCAGAAGACATCAGCATCCTTCAGGTCTCCAAGTGAATCTGTGAATTTTTGAAAGGACTGAATGGCCAATTAGGTGGCAAAAGTGCTCTACAGCCCGCTGTTTCTCTTGACAATAAGTTGGAGGACAGAGGAAAAGCTTTTTGTCAGTCTCTGTGTGAAGATGAGTAGTCAGGTTCACAGTGCTGCAGACGGGAGGGAGGGATGGCCGGATGCACAGATGGAGGGATGGACGCAGGAACCTGCAGAATGGGACTGGTGCAGCTCCTGAGAAACCTGCATCCTCCAAATCCGTGCTTGCCTGCAATACCGAAGAGCTGCAGGGAGCTTGCCAGGAAGGGAAGTAGTTTGAGAGTGTGATTTGGAAAATGGTTCAGTCCAAAAATTGCTATTTCTGAAGGGCTACTTTCAGCTGGGATCCAGTCCCCAGCATGTTCCCAGAAGCACTTGCCTTGCTGCAGCAGAGTGGGATGGAGGGAGGATGACAAATGTCTCTCTGGGAGCCAAGAGCCCTCGACCTCATGTTTCTGCAGAGAAAACAATTCATGGGAATGGGTCCTTCTCCCATGTCACATCCCATCCTGCATTTGACAGATGAATGCTTTAACCTCGCGAGCTTGATGGACATGGCAAAGGTCAGTCAGCCCACTCTCCTGAGAGGTTCACCGTCCTCGGTGGAAGGAGCAGGCACGTGTATCTGGAAATGGGGCTGCTGGGCAGACAAAGTTTCGAGACAGGAAAGCTGACTTTATTCTGTTGATGTAAAAGCCAAGGAGAGCTTGAGGTATTTATCAAGCTAAGTTATGAAATGGCAAACAAACACCTTTTTCATGCCATCTGAAGATGTACTGCATGTATCTTACAGACCCTGCGGCTGCACCTCTCACAAATCTCTCCAGCCGGTGGCATTGAAATGAAACCTGCTAAGCTGACGCTTGCTCCATCAGGCTGAGACTTTACAGAAGAGCAGGACAGGCAGCATTTCATCTGGCCGTGCGACCACCCAGGCGGTGCGACCACCCCAGCGGGTTGATGACCCCGGCGGCGAGACCCTCCCAGCAGTGTGGAACCCGGAGGGTTGATGAACCCGGTGGTGCAACCACCCCGGCAAGGTGGCACCCAGCGGGTCGATGACTCCCGCAATGCAGAACCCGGCGGGTCAATGACCCCAGCATTGTGGCACCCGGCGGTGCGAACCCCCCAGCGGTGCGGAACCCAGCAGGTTGATGACCCCGGCAGTGTGGCACCCAGCGGGTCGGTGACACCGGCAGTGTGGCACCCGGCAGGTCGATGACCCCGGCGGTGCGACCACCCCGGCAGTGCGGCACCCGGGGGGTCAACGACCCCAAGCAGCCACTGTATCAGAGGATGATTTGACCAACCTATTGAGGGACCACACTGATAGCAGCACCGAAGTCGATTCCCTTATTGCAATTATTCAAGTTTCCAGAGACTTATGGAAAGCAAATTTTATTGTAGAAAATACAGATAGTGACAGTTAAGGTTCAGAGATTGCTGTTGATAGTAGACTGACTGCACAAATAGTATATAATCCAACTTTAGTTGTTAGTAACTGCTAGTGTAAATTATTTAATGTGCATAAAAGAGGTTCTTACCCAATAGGCATCCTTTGGCTGATCCTAAAAGCTACAATGAAGTCTTCCCTAACTTTCTCCTCTCATCAATCTATTTTTATACTATTTCTTTGTATTTGGATGGAGCTTGAGTGCCTCTAGTCATACAAACCTTTATTGCTGGTTGGTGCAAAATTCTCTTGCTTTGCTATCAATAAAATAGAGAGTGTGTGCTCCATGAGGAGCGGTTGTGCCTCAGAGGCGGGTAACTTGGGGACGGAGGTGTGCTTCGGTATTATAATGACATTAGAATGAACAAAGTTCATCTTAGGATAAATATTTTGCTGCAGTTCTTGGCACAGTATCTGCCCCCTTTCTTGCTGGACAGCTGCTATGGGCCGATTAGCTCACGGTCCCCTTGTGCTCCCCTCTCCTGCACCAGGAGCACAGACAGGGCAGGGCTGTGAAACAGCATCACCTCGCTCTGTCCCTGTCGCTCTGATTGTTTTGATCCAACAGCGGGACAGATTTCTTGGGAAACCATCCCAGAGCGAGACCTCGGCATCCCAGCCACGCCCTTGTCCCAGAAAGCACCAACTGTGGCTTTTACCTGACCCTAAGGATTTTCTTACAATATTATAACTTCTGATGGGATAGAAACATTGCCTCAGAGAAACTCATTCCACCCCCCTATCATTTTCCCACAGGGGACAAAGAACACCCCCCAGCTAACAAG
>NW_010115801.1:382-3285 GCF_000699245.1 Pterocles gutturalis | reverse complement strand
CTCACCGACACCTCCCTGGCACCCGCCGTAAGTGTACCCCCCACCTCCCCAGGGGTACCCCTGCCACCCACGGGGACTGCAGGGAGTGGGTGGCAGCCCACACCAGTCCCTCGGTCCCTCGCAGCTGCTGAGCCCGGCGTTTGGCGCAGTGAGGACCTATGAGCTGCTGCACCGCATGGCAGGCGAGGGGCTCTCGGTCGAGTACTGCTTCAGTCGCCGACCCTTCCCGGGGGACCCCCACATCGTCCAGATCCAAATCTCCAACAACACCGACGCTGAGGTGAAGAGCCTGCGGATCAGCGAGCCCAAGCCGCTCTCCGGCATGCGGATCCAGGAGTTCCCTGAGATCGGTACGGCACTGCGCTGCATGGCGGCAGGGATGGGGACAAGGGTTGGCTGGGGGAGGGGACGGGGGGCATGTTGGCAGCGGTGTGGTTTCAGAGTCCCTGGCTCCCGGGGACACAGCCAGCGTGGTGATGGGCATTGACTTCTGCGACTCCACCCAGGCGGCCAACTTCCAGCTGTGGTGAGCGCTCAGCACTGGGCAGGAATGGGTGGGTGTCCCAGGGGACAGGGACAGCGTGGGGTGCTCCAGGGATGGGGGACAGCAGGGCAGGGCACAGATGATCTAGGGGATGGGGCAAGCGGGACAGGGGGACATGGGGCAGCACGGGACAGGGGACAGCTGGACAGGGTATGCAGTACCCCAGGGACTGGGGGAAAGCAGGAGAGGGTATGGGGTGCCCCAGGGGACAGCAAAACAGGGTATGGGGTGCTCCAAGGCATTGGGGACAGCCAGACAGACACCACCATCCTTCCAGGGGACAGTAGGGCAGGGTCCTTCCAGGGCATGGGGGACAGCAGGATGGGCACCAGTGTACTTCCAGGGGAGGGGGGACACAGGGATGGGCACGGGGTTGTTGAGGGACAGGAAGATAAGCACCGGGGTCCCTGCAGGGGACAAGAAGGCGGCAGCAGACCCAGGTCCAGCCTGATGGGTTCCCCCTATTCCCGACACCTTTTGTGCCTCAGTTTCCCTCCAGCTGCCCCCTGCCCAAAGCAGGGACGGGAAGCGGGTCTCAGGGAGGGGGGACATTCTGAGCATGTGCCCCCCTACCCGCCTGTCTCCCCAGCACCCACACGCGCCACTTCTACGTCTCCATCCAGCCTCCTGTGGGGGAGCTCATGGCACCCATCTTCATGAGCGAGAACGAGTTCAAGAAGGAACAAGGTGAGTGGGGGACAGGGCAGCAAGCAGGCACCCACTGCCCCAGCACCAACACTTACCCCCCATTTTGTCCCCTCTGCCACCCTTGCTGTGGCCCTAGAGCACCTCACGCGGCCAGGTGAGGGTAAGTGGCCACTGGGCCAGCCTCTAGACTAGCCCTGCTCCCCTCATCCCCCTTCTGCACCCCCTGGCCTGCAGGTCAGGGTGATCAGCGCCAGGGTGGCCCTGCTGGGTCCCCACACAGTGTGGAGGGCTCATGCCACCCCTGGTGCTCTCAGCACCGTGTCTGGTGAGTGATGGGGACATCCTGGCCCCATGTCCCTGTGCTCCTGGAGCAGCAGCACCCCCACTGTGGTCCCATGGAAGGGGGTCTGCGGCGAGCGGTGGGTGCTCGGTGCCTTGCAGCACCTGGCCCCATGGCTGCTGGTGACCAGAGGAGCCTGTCCCCAGGGACGTGGCTGCTGCCACTGGGCAGGGATGTGGGGACAAGCCCGGGAAGGACTGTGGAAGAAGGATTTTCACAAATCTGTCTCTGCCAGGCTGGAGAGGAGCAAGCAGGGCAGACAGTTCAGGATGTCATGGGGCATCTGAATGCAGGGAGCTGGCGGGGCTTGGTTTGGGGAACACCAAAATGGGGCCAGCAGGGACACAGCCACTGGGTGCGTGGCCAGAGACAGGCAGGTGCCTCTGCTGCCTGCTCCAGGGAAGCTGACGGGCATGAGCGAGATCACGGAGAAGCTGACACTGCCCGAGAAATGCCGGAGCGACCACGCCATCGTCCAGCAAGTGACCTCGGCTGCCAACGTGGGTCGAGTGCCCTGCGGTGCCGACAACGAGTACAGGTAGCCAGACCCCACACTGGGACCAGGCAGGTGCTGTCACCTCTCTGGTCCCACCAGAATCAGAGCGGTGACACTCAGGGCTTCTTTTAGGACACCTGCAGTGACCGCATTAACCCACAGGTGACAGTGGCCGTGGGTGGCAGATGCCTCCCCAGTCCCCACGGGAGCATCCCAGGGGACAGGAGGGTAATGGGGGGGAACAGCTTGCCCTGAAGCCTTGTGTTTGCTGGTGAGCAGGTTTGCGGCCAAGACAGTGACCAGCGGGAGCCTTGTGCTCATCACCTTGGAGCGACGAGAGGGCACCGCGGCCCAGCTGACTGTCAACAGCGAGAAGATGGTTATCGGCACCATGCTGGTGAAGGACATCGTCCAGGCCCTGGCACAGTGATGGCTGGGTCCTGCTGCGTCCACAGCCTGACCCTCCCACCCCCCTCTGCCCTACATAACTCCCTGAAACGCTCCCTGCCCCAATTTCTGCTGGGTTATTCCCTGCCTTGATCCCCAGAGGAGCAGCAGGCAGCGACCCCTGAGTTGGCTTTGCCGCTGAGAAGGAGTGAGACGGGTCAGACAGTACACAGGGCAATGTTCTGCTTGGAAGGGCGGCGGCACCTCCAGCCCCAACACGAGCACAGTGTGTCTCCAGACCCCAGTCCCTTGCCACCATCTCCGAGTGTAACCCCTATTTATTATGGTCAGGATCTCCCAATAAAGCTCTTCTCAAGCTCGCTTCCTCCCACTCCTCTGCTCTGTGTGCACACTGGCCAGATCAGCCCCAAACTATCCCCACACGAGGCTCTGTCAGCCTCCCCCAGGTAGGCTACCGGGACATCAGG
>NW_010115801.1:0-368 GCF_000699245.1 Pterocles gutturalis | reverse complement strand
TGGAGACACGGTGTTCCCCTGGGGGTGGCACTGCTTGTACTGGGTGGCTGCTGGCTCTTACACAAAAAGCGGCACGGACACGCAGGGTCGGGATCAAACCCCCTGGGGCCTGGTGGAGGCTTTCAGTCCCATCAGGGATCTGAGGAGTCCTGGGAGGTTTCCAGCTTCTTATTCAAAGCAGAATTGCTGTGCTTTGACCGCAGAAATACCTGCTATGTCAGGGCTGGGTCTATGCTGCAGTGTCACTGGAGGGATTCCTGGGGCTGGCTCCGGGAGGCTTTTCATCTCCAAACTGGAGAGAGGGAAAAAAAAAAAAAGAAAAGGAAATTTGACTCTTTATCGAGATCTCTCCTCCCAGCACGAATTGG
>NW_010115800.1:0-12663 GCF_000699245.1 Pterocles gutturalis | reverse complement strand
TTCCATCAAATCCATGTCCCTCCAGCTTGTCAGCATGCAGCTATGAAAACATCTAGGTGAATGTTTCATGGCCTTGGCTCAGCTTCCAGAGGCCTTTTGATGTGTCAGTGAAGATAAAACCAGATAGCGTTCTCAGACCCCTGTGTCTCTTGGCAATTCAATAACAGAGGGGGGCTTTCCTATGCAGTGTGGTCAAGTGAGTTATGCCACAGGCCACTGTGCTCTGTCTGTGGCCACCAGCACATTGGCTGTCTGAACTTCAGCAAATGGTGATAAAATAACAAACAAGCTGAGGAAAGGCAAAGTTTCTACCCCTCCTGTTATGTTTTGTAGGAAATATGTTTAAAATTCCTTGTGGAGGAGTGGGAGAGGGAGGAAAGGGTCACCCTGAGTCCTAAACTTTCAGCCAAAGTTAAAAAAAAAAATGTTTGCTTTGTTTCTTTAAATACAGACTAGATGGCTCAAGGATAGCAAGTCAGGGAATCTGTATCTATATCTTCCTATATGTGATTTTATAACTCAGAAGAGAGCTGGCACATGCTGAGATTGTTAAAATGCTTTCCTTCGCAGAGCCCTGCGTCTCCCTTTGGAATGTCTGGCTGATAACAGTGGTGATGTGAGAAGATGTATTTATAGTAACCTTTGTCTAGACAGGAAAAATGGTTATCTGGGCAGATGAGCATGTGTGTCCACATCTGGGATGCTTTTTTTTTTTTTCCCTTCCAGACCTTCCTAGAGGCTTTTCCACCTGCTGCTGTGTGATGTAGTGAGTCAATGGTTAAAATGTGTGTTCATTCTCTCTGCTCCTTCCTGTCCCCCCACCCTTTTTTTCCTTCTCTTACTGGCTGAGAGTGGGGGAAGGGGGACTGTTCATCCTTTCCAGCACTGCCTTTACAGACTTCCTACTAGGCAGGCTCTTGAGTTTCTGGGTGTTCCTGTTTGCAGTCTTCTCTTGGATGAGAATTTCAAGCCTTTTAGTTACTCTATGGATGTGAACACAGGTCTCACGGTTGCATTAGGAAAGAAGTGGAGAGCCAGCAAACCCCCTTGTATTTCCTCGTTCCATTTTGGTATTCTGCTGCCCTGCTGAAGCCTCCTTGCTCCTTTTCCTCAGGATACAGAACACAAGCTGGAAAGCTGATTTCTTATCTGTGGGAGCCCCTGTGTCAACTTCGTAGTTTTTCTTTCTAAGACTTAGGGATAATAGTGACCTGGGCTTTTTCCTTGTTTGTTTAGCTGAACTCTACAAGCATTTATTTTGCAATCTTGAATCTGTGTCAGGATTCCTCAGTGACAGTGAGAAGTAAAGTCCGTATTTACAGGGTGAGTGCAGCATAGTCAAAAAGTCTTCTCTGCTGCAGTTTAAACTCATGGCTTTTTGTCATGTGTGTTTGGGGCATGAGAAAGTGGATTATATTCTTCCTTTTCGCAACAGCTTTTTATATCTTTGAAGTTCCATTTAGCCATCTTCCTCCTGCCCTCATGCCTTCAGAATAAGTAGTATTGTTATAGTCAATCTTCCCATGTAGGTCATACTTTCAAGTAAGGAATCATGCTACTTTTTTTACCCCTGGAAGTGCATTGTCCAAGACTGAACACACACTGCTCTGAGGCCTTTTATTACTGAGAAGAGTGATTGATTCCCTAAGGTCTCTTTAGATTGTGCTGCTTTTTACATTCTAATAAAACCTGTGGGAGGAGTGGTTTGTTTTTTCACCAGCACAACACTGCTGACATGTGAATACCCCTTCTTTTTTTGTCCTTTTGTAGGAAGTGTCCTCTTCTGCAAAGTGCAAAACCTAGTGAGTTACTTCATGATTTATGTTGGTGCAGTTGGTTATTTTTGGTTATTTTTATCTAAGTGTTGAACCCTGTATGTATTGGTATCTTTTTTTAGCCAATTTATCCATATAATGTCTAATTCTAATTCTGTTATCCATTATGCTTGCTAATCCTACAACGTCATAGGTATTGTCAAATCTAATACGTGTGGTCTTAATTCAGCTACTCGGTTAACTAAGGGACACGTTGAATACTGTTGCACCTAGGAAAGATTATTTGTTCCATTGCTGTTTTACCTGTGAGCTGCTTTATACTGAGAGTTCTGTAACTATCAAGCCTATGAGGGTTTTATCTAGCCCGTGTTTTCTTAATTTGCCTGTGAAAATGCTCTCAGAGATGTAAAACGCCTTTTAACATTGAGATATGAAATCTATTACTTCTCTGCTATCCATGGAGCTGGATTGCCCTATAATGAAAGAAAATTAGGTTGGCTTTGTACCAGTGCGTTCATGTTGATTGTTGCTCATCTTGTTATGCCAGACTTACTAAATGTTTAACTTATTTTTCCCCTTGAATTTTCTCCGTTAGAATTCTATAGTTTGGCTATTAAAATAAAGCACAGAATACTCCCGTTAGCTGATTTTTCATCTCTGTCATGATAATTTTGAGCCTCTGGAAGATCAAGTTGCATAATGATTTTGAATTAGCCAATAATTCAGAACACATTGGTTGCACAGAGCAAGCCTGTTTTCCTTTTGACTTGTTTTTTTCTGAGGGGGAGGACAGGAAAGCATAATGCATATATACACACACACAATACAAATCTAACATTTCCTTTTTTTTCCTCATCTGTATGTTGGATACCTTTTTTTGACAGGAGTCTACGTTCTGTGTCGTTCTACGTGGAGCCCGCCTGGGACAGGCTGTGCTAAGCGATGTTCTTCAAGCTGGCTGTGTCCCAGTCATCATTGCAGACTCCTATATTTTACCTTTCTCTGAGGTTCTGGACTGGAAGAGGTCTGTACCCTCACTATTTACACACCCACTGCATAAGAGGCTTCATTGCGTTCACTGATTTGAATGAAATCTGTGTGATAAGTGTATTGGGGGTTACAGGGAGTAGAATACAGAGTAGGATAACCTGTAGTCTTTGCCCTTCATGTACTATACATCAAAAATAGGCTAGGAAAACAAATAAGGCTGAGAAGACAGAGCATTTGGTTATCCATATATTTTTCTAGAAACAGACCTGCTTTATTGTCGTGTGCTTGAATTCAGTGAGGACTGGTCTACATTCAGGCTCTTCTAAGATGCTAAAAATTGTATCACGTAAATGCTAAATTCTGTACATCATGTCATGATTTTTAATGTCATCTGACACCGAAAGATATGATTATTTTGTAGCTGAGTACACTGTGTTAAGAGCTCAGATTATTTTTCCATGCAGCCGCTTTGCCCAGTTACATGGGCAAAATGTAACTTACAAAATTTACTAGTTTGTATACATAGCAAAGTATATGCTATTACTATTTGGTCACTCCAAAAATCTCAGCTGACAGCAAGTCAGTGGCAGTCCAGGGATGAGAATTAAGGATTTTTGGGTCTCTGTCCCTTCCCTATTTATTAGATTGTACAGATCTACAGACTCCACAGACTTTTGTGGCATTATCTGTGGGCAGACTGGCTGGTGTTGTGAAGGAACTGCTACGGAATGATTGGTTACATTGAGAGAAGGCTGCTTCTTTCTTTCTGCTAGTATCTTCTGAATGTGTCTTATTAGAAAAGGACAAGATTCTGGGTTGGAAAAGCTGTTGACATCTTTTAATGTACAATTTCTTTCTTCTCATCTTACCATTAGTTTTCTGGTTTTTGCTTATAGGGCATCTGTTGTCATCCCTGAAGAAAAGATGCCCGAAATGTACAGTATTCTGCAAAGTGTGCCTCAGCGACAGATTGAAGAGATGCAAAGACAGGTAAAATAATGTACTGTCTTGAAATTACTTTCCTTTATTTACTGTTGGAGCCTTACTGTGAAATCTGTTGAAATACAGAAGCACCCATTGTGCTCTCATGTTCGTATTTTGATTATTCAATCTACATGGTATTTAAATTGTATTAAAGAAGTTCAAGAGTCTGTCTTTATCTCAAGAGAAGCTTTGGTTTGTAGATGAATTTTAATTGTTCAGAACGTGAGGGAAGCGTTAAGTCCAAAATGTTTTAAATATTTTAACTAAGTTAACAATTCCTCTGAGAGGGGAATTTTACCTATTTGGTGACTGGAGGAGCTGTGGTTGCCAACTGTCCAAACTCGTGATGAAGTCTGTGTTGGCTAGGTCTATAGTCAAAAGGAAACATCTTCTAGTTTACTCCAGTTGATGCTGATTCCTGTTTATTAGCTTTGCTGTTACGGACAGTGTCATCATCAGCTGCTTTAATTCTAGAGCTCACACATAAAGTGCATCCTAAACAGATGAGGACTTTGTGACGATTTTCACAAAGTGGGAAGAGTTTTGTTGTCAAATTAGGGGGTAGGATTCATCCGCATTGTTGTTGTTTTTTGTGGTTGCAATATATAGATTACATTTTTGGGTTGGTGAAGAAGTAAGATGTTAACATATATTGTCAGGTCCTATCTGGGATCTTTCATCCTTGTAACCCTGTTGTACCCGAGCATATATTGCTATAAGGTAAGGAGATACTGTTGTCATTGTTTTGCCTGATGAGGATCTGAGGCATAGAGAAAGTACGAGCTAGGCATTAAACTGATTGCAGGTGACTTTTAAAGATGCATGGGATTTCTGTAGTTTAATTTCTGCAAGACTTTTGAAGACATGTTTCTGGAATTCCCTTACCCAGCCTTAGTGACAAAGTCATCTTTTGTGTGGTCCTTGTAAAACGTGACCCGAGGCGTAGTTTTTCAGGGCGTAGCTATTTCTACCTAGACAGTACTAAAAGCTGCAAAGTGTGTATTAGTACTGGATTTGTGTAGAGAAAATACGCTCCCAAATTTAGCGGTAAATATCTTTTCCCACCTGAATTCTGTTGCCAGTCTCGCTTCAGTCTGTGTACAGAGTCTGCAAATACCCCAGCAGCCGTCAGGGGTCTCCTTTCTCTTTGGTCCCTTCTTACAAATGAACCATTTTGGTGGGGCTCACTGGCAGCACCAAGTTGCCACCAGGGACGGCAGGTGAAAAAGTAGTTTTGCTGTTACAGCTCTCAGAAACATGATTTTCCTTTTTTTTTTTTTTTTCTTTTTTTCTTTGACATGAATGTAGAGATGTTAGTGCTCGGGTGTTTTGCCTGATAAAGCTTTAGAACTGCCATGAATAGCCTGTTCAAGTGTGCGTTGATTTTCTTGTTGTCCATTTTGCTAATATCATAAAATAATCATTTCAGGATAGTGTTTTCCTTCTGCAGAGAATGAACTTGACACTATGGACAGTTTAAACAGTAATTTTAAAGTATGAAAACAGGAAACAACACTAGTTTGTTTAAAAAAAAAAACAAAAACAACCCACAAACACCCCCCCCAAACCAAACCCAACCAAACAAAAAACCCCCTAAATATTCACAGTGAAACAAACCAACAAACCCTTGCTTAATTCAGGTGATCTATAAATTATCTACATTGTATGTAGCGCCACAAAATTAAGTCAGAAGATATTTTGATACCCAGAATGCAGTTCTAGTCTGTGCCTGGAGTGCGTTTCGTTGGATTACATGTGGTTTGCAGCAGTCATTGTCATTGAGTCCAAAGCATCACTGAACTATTGGAAACTGATTGACCAAAGGTGGGAAGTATGTTTTTCTAAATCTTCCTCCTGCATCTTGATGCTTTTGTTGAGGATATAGTTGTGTGTTTTGCAGTAAGAGTATCAGGATGAAATCATAAGGTCTGTCTTTCTCTTGTCTTTGTGAATTTATTTCTGTCTGCGTGTTCAGGATACTTAAACATGTTATCCATCCACTTCATCTCCCGTCAGCCTTCTTTGCAAGGTAGTCTCAGTGTAAGCATCTGTGAAATTACCTTGCTGATACCTGGTTCTGTGTTCTAGCTATCTGACAGAAGGGAAAAGAAAAAGTACTTTGTGTGGAGTACCAGTAACCGGATTGCTTTTCCTCATTGGTAAACGTGCACTAAATATTCCACCTGTCCTACACATTTTTGTTTCACTCCTCATCAGTCTCGCAGTAAGGAGCAGTTGCACGCTTTTATCTGCTGTCTTTCAATTTAAATAGTTTGAGAAAGTATCTTAGGACTTACTGGCTGGACAAAATGTCTTCCCAGTTCTTTTCAGTGTCTTCACTTCGGTGACAAGGTGCAGGAATTCATGAATAAGAACTCACAAAAGAAGGCTAAAGGGATGATAGGAGAAGAGGGAACTGGAAGTTGGAATGAACCTTTTGAGGAGGCTGGTGCTAGCTGGAAAACCTCATAATTAAAGCAATTTTTATTGTAAACGTTAGCTTGACAGTTTTCTTAGGTACTCTTTTTGCAGTATTTTGTTGCAGTTGATTCTCAGGAGATCATGCATCAAGGTTAAAATATATCCATACACATATGCATATATGTGTGTGTATATTTCAAGTTGAAATTGTCTGCTTTTAATGAGTAAAATTTTCTCTAAGCTAAATTTTTGCTTTGTTTCTGGAAGTACTTCCAGCCAGACTTCTGCTGGAGAAGAGGAGGGCTCTTAAAGAAGAGTCATATATATTTGAAAGTATTTTCTTATAGTTTGTACACTGATCCTGAGCATCATACAATACTGTTGCGAAGAGGATGAAATACAGGTGCTTTAGCTTTGGAGTCGTCATCGGCTAGGATCTGTGGCTGGTATGACATAGGCTGTGATTTCCTATAATATAACTTTCTTTTGCTCAGTTGTTTTGTCAGACAGTACATGGTATAAGCCAGGAAAGAGGTTTATTGGTTTGAGCAGAGCTGGAGTGTGGGAAATCAGAATTAATTTTTGCTGTCCTGCGTTGTACCTGACTGTGCTGAGATCCCTGGAGGCGGCCTTATTAACTTACAATTTTATGTAAGTTAAAGTTTATGTAGCTTACAAATGTTGCAGAACATTTTGCCCTCAACAGTTCCTGGTTCAGTTTCCTGTCTTTCCTGACAAAAGGGAATAGCTTCTGTGCCCATAGCCTCGTCTATGCTGTTGTGAGAAGCTGTTACATATTTTCAGTACTCCATGTTCAGCCTATGTCCATGAGAACTGGAGGCTGGCATACGATAGCTCTTATAAACTCTAACATACTGACCATCCAAAAGAACCTCTGCTAGTTGAGCTGCTAAAATTAATAGCAGTCTGGGTGAAACTTGTGCATCTCTGGGATTGCTGTCTTGCCTGTTTTCTACAGTAATGTTGTCATTCTCATTTTCTTTGAAGCTTCCTTGAACCATCCCCCTCTCGCAACCAGTTCCAGATGGAGTCTGAAACACTGGCAGAAGTGCCCAAAGGCAAGTTGATAAGCAGCTCGGCTGCACAGCCACTGATCCAGTGGGCTTGATCCTGCAGCCTTATGCTTTCATTTTCTCTACACTGCAAACCAACACCCTGGGTAATAGCAAAGTTCTAGAAGTGGAGGGGCAAGAAATGTAAATGTAATAGAACCATATGATAGAGAGTGAAATTTGAAATTTTGTCTTGCTCCTAAAGGAGAGAGAAACAGGTAAAGGAACAAAAGCAAAACAAAACTTTGCTGGCATCTGCTTATCCCGTGTCTTGTATAGTTTCCCTCTCAACAGAGATTTTCTGATGTTTTGCTTTGAAAGCCTGTTAATCTCTAGAAGCATATTTCACCACTGCAGTTGATACATAAATGTTTTTAACTTGTATGAAAGTTTTGCTCAGCTGAGGAATCTGAGCCTCTGTGCCTTTTTTCCCTGCTTTTTGTGGGATGAGTCTATCTGAACATACAGACATGTTGTAAATGTTTTTCTTCGCTAAATATCAACATACTTGGAAGTCTTTTAACACAAGATAGGCTCACTAAGGCATAGGATCAGAATATGAAAGTACTCTGCAATGGGAATAGAAGAGTTATTCCTCTGTTTATTTAGGCATTCTTTCCCACTGAACAGATTTTAGGTAAGGAGTTTATTTTCAAAAGAAAGCTTTGCGTGCCTGTTCACTTTTGACTTTATAACACTCCCCACCTCCCAGAAATAAAGCTTTTGGATTAATATCTAGTCTGTAAGACTGGGTGACTTTGTGCGCTCTAATGGGACAAGAATGAAGAGCTAGTGTTCTTGAGTGCAGGAATTCCTTTCATCCTGGTTTCCTAGGGAAACCACCATACGATCACATACAATGTACATGCTGATTTCTCAGCTGATTTCTGTTACTGCCCAGTTGCAACCAAACATAGAGAAAGGTGGAGATGTTGGATATAAGAAATTCCATAAAATCAGATAGCTGTGTAGAAGGTAAGCACCCCAGAAGAACATGTCTTTTTAAGGGAAAATTTGCTGCTCAAGCTAACAGTAATAGAAAAACCCATTGCAGTTACCCCTTATGAATTATTCTGCTGCTTTGGAAAAGGTTTTATTTGGAGCTGGCACATCTTAGGCCAAAGAAATTCAGGTACAACATGACCAAATGATAGAGTGACAAATGAAATTCAGTATACGAAGGAAGGGGTATGTACAACCTCTCAGCTAGTTGCAGTTTTTTTGAAAGAGTTCTTAGAGGTGTAGTGAATAGTTATGTGAAAATAGAAATTCCTTGGTCAGTTATGGTCAAAAAAGGTAATATAAAGAATTTTTAGAAAAGAGAGAGAGAGCAAAATGGAAAATACTATGCCACTGCGTAAATCTGTTGTATGTCTGCACCCTGAATACAGTCCATAATTACGGTTCTCCCATCTTAAAACAGATATAATAGAACCAAAAGTTTCATGAGAAGAGTGATTAAATAGCCTAATGCTCTTCGTCTTGAAAATGAATGGTTGGGGATAAGTTGAGGAGCAAGAATATAATACAGAACTATAAGGTCACACAGAAAGTGAATGGATATGGCTGTATATTGTTTGATACCATTTAATTTGATGTTTCCTAGGACTTGTATGAATGGGAATCTGGTCTAAAAAAATAAAGGAGGTGATCTTTTCCCAGAACTAGTAGAGAGTCCGTGGGACTCGCTGCTTCAGCATTTTGTGTGAGTGAAGGGTTTTCACTGGCGTCAAGGGTGAATGAAGAAATCCGGAGAAGGAGAATCTGTCAGAGGTGAATGCAAAGATATACCCTCTGGCTTAGAAATTCCTGAGTTGCAGACTTCTGGAAGCTGTGGAGTACTTTGGGGCAGTGGTAGCTGGTGCTTTCCGTGTCTGCGCAGGGGGGGATCCCGAGGCAGCTGCTGCGGGCCGTTGGCAGAGACAGAGCAGAGGAGCAGGAGTCCAGTTGGTCAGACCTGCTGCGGTCGCAGTGATGCAAGTTCAGGACTCAGGTTTGCAGGAGACCTTGGTATTATATCATGCCTTGCGGAACAACCTTGTCAGATCATCAGTGCTTTTTAAAAAAATGCATCTTAACTTCACTGGCTGCCAAACACTCCAGGGAGAGAATATGGACCCTGCTGTATGGTTTCCTCCTTTGTATGAATGGGTAATTCGTGTTCCTGAAGCCTCACAAGATAACTCTCTCAAATAGTGGCCGTGCAGCATTTTTGATTGTTATTAATTGAAGTTTTAGGTAATCACAACCTCTTGTCTTTTCAGTCACACCATTAAAAGCTAAAAAGGATTATAAATTCAGTTTTACAATGTGGATGGAAAGATGTAGTTTGCGATCTTTGTTCCCACAGTGGTAATACCTGGAGGAGATGTTGTGGTTTTTCCAGTGCACGTCCCATGTGCCTCAGCCCTGACCCGAAGAAAAGTTCAGGCTCTGGGTCAAACAGCGCTGAAGACACACGCATAAATCAATGACTTGTTTTAGTGCCACGTTAAAAGAACATGAGTGGCTGGCTTTTCTGACCCCTCCTCCCTTTTGTTTAATGTGCTGCTTTGGCTCGTCTTTAAGGAGGGCTCTGTAGAGTAATTTCAACTCTTATCAGCTTGCTGACAGCTATATGAGCCTTTCTGCTGGCTCCAGGCAATCGCTGCCGGCGTGTGGAACATCCCGTCCTTCCCGTGGAATGGGCCTGGGCAGAGTTAAAGCAAACGAGTGCTGGAGCTTTCCTGTGGGTGGTGCGGCTCGCATAAAGGAGAGGGGATTGAATTCTTGTTAGCCAGTTCAGCAGAAATTCATCTCAATAGCTGGACACTGGAAGCTCTCTGAACATAGTTAGATTTTTTTTTTTTACAAGTCCTTCTAATGAGGATAGTCAACTTCCAGCTGCAGTACTTTCCCTGGCAGGGGACAGCTTCTGTCTCAGGGTTCTTTAGGCTCGTCGTTATCAAATAGAAGGAAACTTTCATCTGTCTGCCATTTGTAGCATTTTAAGGAGTGCGGTTGGAGAGGCTAACCCTGCTTTAATCCTCCCAGAGTGCTTCAGTGGAGCTCTGGGTCCCCCATAAATGTCAGGCCTGGACAATTTGCCATCTTATCAGATGCAGTGAAGTTAGTTCCAGCCCTCTCACCCTTCCCCCAGAGGAAAGATTTGTTGCTGCAAACAGCAAAGGAAAGAGGAAACTTTTTCCTGGCTTACTGCCAGGATCGCCAGGGGAGTTGTAGAATCCTTGGCATTTATATAGGAGACTTTCATTGCTCCCCCCTCCCTGCTTCATTTGTTGTGGAGAGTATCCTGAACCTAGTATCCTTTTTTTCCCTTCTTGTCTGTCCTGCCCTGTTGCTTTCTGGAATGAAGAAAACTCTTTTCATGCTTGTTGTCTTACAGAGAGGTCTTCGTGACACCTCTGAGAAAGAGCTCAGAAATTTGAGAGCAATCAGCACCTCGATGAATAACTTTTATAGGATTTGCTGCCTTTGTATCTAGGTTAGCAGCCTCTAAACAACTAAAGGTTAAACTTCAGCTGTAAGGGGGAAATTATGCTATTTTAAGACAAAATTTTTTTTTTAGTTAAGATGAGATTTTAAGAGTCTGTATGTTGTTGCAGTGGACTTCTGGCACTTAGATTTGCAGATTGCTATACACAGCTTGGATAGACTACCGGTAAACCCAGATGAACCAAAAGTTGGAAAGGTGTGTACTTCTTTTAGAAAGAATATTTGAAAATACTCTGTGTCATGAAGCAGTTAGCTCCAGAATCACATGAAGCAGTTAGCTCCGGAAAAATGGATGATTAAGCATCTGTTCTGGTGTTCCACTTGTCCTTTGTTACTCTGTGCTGTCCCTGTGCTGCTGCTTAGTCCGTACCACATCACAGTTCTTTACCAAATTCACTTGCTCCGCTTGCCCCTTCATTACTGAAAGTGTTCAGACTTCAGCGTTTACCGATATAGTATAAATACACCACATTGCTGCAGTAATTTGCTTGTGAGTATATGAAACAGTAGTAGCAAATACACCTTGGCTTTGTATCCATTTTACTGATGAGTGGGTAGAGGCATAAATAACTCGTACAAGGTCAAATCATAATACTAGTAATGGTCTAGATCTTATTTTAATGACTAAATCAAATGTATCTTGCAACACAGTAGGAACATTTGGCTTTTAAGTTTTGCATGGGTTTTTTAGGTTTTACATGTTCTGTAGAAACAATCTGCTGCTAGATAATCTTTAGATGGCTTTTCCTTTGACATCTGTCAGTAAATGGTGCAGATATATCTAACAGTTTCTTACACAATTTTTCTATATACAGGCAAGTATCTTTGTTACAAATGGAAAAGTGAGCTGTGCTGGGAATATACTGTAGCGCCCTTTGGCGTGCAACGGTGTAACTTGTATCTAGGGGTTAGTTCCTTTCCTTTCTGGGGTGTTGTGTTTTTTTTTTCTTTTTCCATTAGCTGACAATTTTGAATGCTCTTCAGAAATGAAAATGGCACACCTAGCGTTAGTTGTCTTTGAATACATATTCTATCTTGGTGGCTTAGATCTGGACAGATTCTCTAGAAAGGAGGATTATAGAGGGCGTGCATATTCCAGGATACTAACAGTGGGAATCATGGGATAAAAGTTGTTAGATTACAGTTAAACTTAAGAAATATGGTTTCCTGCAACTGGGCTTAGCTGGTAATGGAATTCTGTCCCAGAGTGTCCACAGAATACTTCATCTCGGTTCCCCCACCCAGCACACTCTACCATAAAATGCTTCCCAACACTAGCACACAAAAGCAAAAATTATCAGTGGTACCTGTTGAGGCACTGGGAAGAACTTTCCTGATCCTGAATCTAGTGATTAGGTTAAGCCAGAGCATGAACGCAAGACCCATTAACCAACTGTCTGAAATGCTTCAGTAAGCTAGCAGCGCCAAACCTGGGCTCTGTGCTCTTCCTCTCACCACTTGTTTTGTTTCTGATCTGTTGCTCCCTGTGTTTAGTAGCCAGTGCTTCAGGGAATCTCCTAAGATGTGAGTTCCACCTGTTGCAGAGGCCATGTTATGTATGTTATATATATTGAGGGGAGACGGAGAACAACTCCTTCCACACAGTTTTAATTGTTCAGGTGAAGCAAAAGATTAATACTGAATAAATATGCAAACGCTGGTCAGTGGTGTACTTTCCACCCTTTTTGGGGTAGCAAGGGCTTTAATAATAATAAGCTTTAATGTTTATCTTTGATATTACTTCTCTTTTTTTTACAAAATTTGGCTTCATCCATTCAGTAGTATTCATTTTTAGCATGCTATTTCAGATGTTTGCCAAGAATAAATGAATAGAATCACAGAAGGGTTTGGGTTGGAAGGGACCTTAGACAGCATTCAGTGCCCCCCCCTGCCAGGAGCCAGGGACACCTCCCACTAGCCCAGGT
>NW_010115799.1:0-1333 GCF_000699245.1 Pterocles gutturalis | reverse complement strand
GGCGCAGACCATGGTGGTCTTGATCTTGCTGCCCCACCAGCCGAACTGGGAGCAGGTCTCCCGGTCCACCACGGGCAGCAGCGCCTGCTGCAGGATATCGGGCAGCGGCCCGTTGGCTGCAACGATAACCGGCATCTCGTACCCCAAAACCGGACCCCAGCACCGGACCTCCTCCCCAGGACCCACCCCCCCCCAATGGCTTACTGGAGAGGCGTCCCCAGCCGGTGACGTAGCAGGGGTAGTTGTTGGGCAGGACGAGGTCGGCGGGCGGCAGGCAGGCGGTCTGGATGGTCTCGCTCTCCTCCACCGCCTGCTCCAGCTTGAGCAGAGCGATGTCATTGCTGCGGGGAGAGGAGGGACATGGGGACACCAAGAAATGGGGACAAGGGACTCCAAGCCGTGGGGATTAGGGACACTGAGTCATGGAGATAGGGGATACCAAGGTGTGGGGATGAGGGACCCTGAAGCCATGGAGAAGGGGGACCCCAGGCCATAGGAACAGGGGATGCTGAGGCATGGGGACAGGGGACACCAAGACATGAGGACAAGGGACTCTGAACCCATGGGGATGGGGGGACACCAAGCTGTAGGGACAGGGGATGCTGAGGCATGGGGACAGGGGACACCAAGACATGAGGACAAGGGACTCTGAACCCATGGGGATGGGGGGACACCAAGCTGTAGGGACAGGGGATGCTGAAGCCATGGGGACAGGGGACACCAAGCTGTGGGGTGGGAGACCCCAAAGCCATGGAGAAGGGAGACCTGGGAGCCATGGGAATTGGGGACACCAAGCTGTGGGGACAAGGGATGCCAAGCCATGGGGATGGGGGACCCTGAGCCGTGGGTACAAGGGATGCCAAGCTGTGGGGACAGGGGATGCCAAGCTGTAGGGACAGGGGACACCAAGCTGTGGGGACAGAGGACCCCAGAGCCATGGGGACGGGGGACCCTGAAGTCATGGGGACGGAGGACGGCAAGCTGTAGGGACAGGGGCCCTGGAACCAGAGGGATGGGAGCCCCTGAAGCCAAGAGGACAGGGGACCCCAAGCCGTGGGGACAAGGGACCCTGAGCCGTGATGTCCCTGTCCCTACATGACGAGGAGGGAGTTCCACTTCTTGTGCACAATGGTTTTCTCCACACCCACGGCCACCGTCCCAGGCGCGTCCTCCTCCGTCAGGTCCTGCAGCCCTATGGACCCTCCCCAGCACCCACCTGATGCAGTGGGCGGCCGTCAGCACCCAGCTGGGGTCAATGAGGGTCCCACCGCACAAGTGCTGCCACGTCCCGGTGTTGAGGTACTGCAGCGAGACCTGCGACAGCGGGGACGTG
>NW_010115798.1:0-5109 GCF_000699245.1 Pterocles gutturalis | reverse complement strand
AACCTTAATGATTCTATGATTCTAAGATGGGATAAAGCCAATTAAGTAGTCAACCAAAAGGGTCTGTTCCCTCCCCCATTCGCAAAAGGACTTACACATCATTTACCTCTGTCTACCTCTGCATCTGGGAACTGACTTTAATAGCACAAAGTAATTCCAGCAAAAATAAAATGCAGTTTCTTGTAGGGTCCCTGAGAGGAACTCGATCACTAAGAGTCTTTGGATCACCAAAACTGGCTTTTGGGTAGGTCCTTCTAAGCAAAGTCAGAGGACCTCCCTCTTTTGTCAGGAGCAGGACACATGGGAAGGCCAGAGCATTAGGAAACTGCATTTCTAAAAATATTTCATAAGAATTTCAACTGGACCCCAAAATAGTAACCAAGTGACAGAAAGAGCCTGTGGCTACTTGGGTATAGGAAATACCGACAATTTATTGAATGTCTTCCTTCTATGAAACTCCCAAAGACTTGGTTCTTATAGAGAGGCTATATAAAATGAAGTAATACCTTTCCAGATCCATTTAGCAACACCTTGCTGTTGAAACCAAAAAATGACAGACCATTTCTAGATATGAGATTGAAATTCATAAGAATGAAAGTTTTTGCCATGCTTTTTCCCCCCAACAGAAGTGCAAACCAAGATTACAGCATAAAGAACTAACAAATAGATACATAAACTGCAACCTTAAAGTAGAATATTAAATAATTATGACCATAAAAAAATGATCAAGTCACATACAAAAAATTTGGGTAAGTGGATAAAAGCTCAGTAGTTCCCTTCTTTGTCTGGTTTATTTTTCTTCATTATTGCATGTAGCTTAAACAGTGGTCCAGGAAATTCATGTCACAAAGACTACTGGGGAAGATATGCAAATTCTCCTTTCAACTGGGCAAAATCTTTGTTCTGAATCAGGATTATGTGCTACATTCCTCTGCAAAAACCATTCCTTTTTCCTTGAATTCATCCCCCTTGCAAAACACAATAAAAAGAAAATAAAGAAGATCACAGAAGCAAAATCCCCCTCCCTGGTATGCAACTCACTTAGGTCATTCACTTAAGACTTATCTAGTCACTAGGAAAATCTTCACCGTATACTCATTTTTTTACTGCTAGAAATTTGGGGTGAATTGCCCTAAAGAGGACAGAAAATCATAGATAACTATATTCCAAAAATGTTATGTATCTCTCAATTAATGCAATTTTTAAGTAAGTTTTCACAAGACTTTCTTTAAAAACTTGTTCAACTTGTAATCTTTCATGGAAGAGAAGACTCCAGAAAAGATAAGGAGATGGAAAACAGTCTTTAAGGCAGGAAGCTGATATTTACTTGAAAAAAAAATGAGTAAAATTTTCAGTATACTCTCAAGCCCTTCCTTTGTGTCTGTAAACAGGTCCATCCCTTCTCTGATGTCTTTTAGATTTGACACATAAAATTATCAACTACTTAGAGCAGAATTTCACACCTAATTTCATATCTAATAAAAGTGTTTTAGAAAGCACTGACGTTATAAAGTATAGAGAGATAATAATCAAGGCAGCTTTTTATATATGCCCGATGTTACAATTTTAACTAAATTATGCCAGTGAGCTGAATAGCTTTCCACACTCCATTGACTGTATTGACTAGATTACGACTTGTTATGTAGCTTTATAATCCAGTAAAGACAGTATTGCTATGTCTGTTACTAGCTACAGGCCTTGCACTAACTCCACATGTGGGACTAGGGTTGTAAGGCTTCCTTTGTCAAGACTTGTCTTGGCTTGCTTGGAGCTTTGTTTAAACTTTTTTAGCTGTTATAGCAACTGGCTAATGACAAGGTGACAATTACCTAACACATTTTAGTTTTGTTTAGCTTTGTGTAACTGTGCTGCGTAACATGTTAAGAATTTTGATATATATGGCAATAACTAGTATTTGTGCTATGTTGAATAGCATCTAACTACTCTGGCATGTAAAACTGCCTATGACCTTATACACTGCAGACAAAAGAAGTGCAGATCTGAAGGGACAGCAGAGTTTGGAAGATTAATTCAGATGGCACAGGGCTATGAATAACTCATCAGTGGTCAGCTACTGATGGTAACACAAACTTAGGAGCTGGGCAATGCTGCATTCACAGCAAATTCAGTTTTAGTAGTAACAGAAAAGACCAAAAAAAGTGCCTAACATATGTAAAACTCAACCATGTGCCATCTGCTGTGCTGGATATAGAGTACCACTATAAGTTTCTATTAATCATTCCTCTGGGGAGTAGCACATAGCTAGTGTAAACTTTGTTCCTGTTAAAATCTATTTTTGTTCTCTTTAGTTTAGCAGGAATAACTCTTGCTGGAAGGCTTCACTTGTTCACTATGTGCAGAAACATGACATTGCAGAAACCTGGCTAAGACCATGTTGTTGCTGGAATGGATTATCCTATTCTCCTACTGCCTCAGGCTGCATGTTTCTGCCACTTGCCTCTCGCTGGCACAAGGCAAAGATTAGTTTTTAACTAGTTCAACAATCTGGGAATATGGCAACAGATAATGGGTATGAACAGGGAGAGTGGGGTAGCCACCACTTTCAGCAACAGTTGAAAGCAGTTTGGGCATAAAGTGACCACAAAATTGAACCACTGTATAACAGAAGTGATACTTCCACCAGTTAAGGAAGTATCGTATTTTGCCCTTTACTCCCTCCATAATTAGATCTTTGGTCCACTGCTGGCATCTTAAACTCTGTATAGATCCACCACTTACAATTCTCGCCACCTTCACCTGTTTAGTACTCTTCTTATTCCTCAGCGGTCACTCTGTACCTCTAGTTTATAACAATGGTACTTACGTGGATACCTGCTATACAACTCAGCCACATATAAGGACATATGAATGTCAGTCTCTGGTTACTCGATCAGAACAA
Source organism: Pterocles gutturalis (assembly GCF_000699245.1). Taxonomy (NCBI): domain Eukaryota; kingdom Metazoa; phylum Chordata; class Aves; order Pterocliformes; family Pteroclidae; genus Pterocles; species Pterocles gutturalis. Next base: position 2,210 of record NW_010115798.1, on the reverse strand, counting down.
CAAATGAAATCAAGCAAGATGTCATAAATTTTTAGTTAATGCCATCTTAGAAAAATATTTACCTCACACTTTTGCTATGATTAAATTTTAAAACCCAACTACCACTGTTGGTAATTCAATAATTCTTTTAAGTTGTCTTGTTTACCTAACAAACACATTTACAGTAGCAGTGCTGTTACCACATCATTACTAGTGCAATAGCTGATGCTGTCTTTCAAAGCAAGGTCTACCAATGAGGTGACAGTGCTTCAGAGCAGTCATGCCCTTAATGGGCTTTTCAAACAGCTCATTTATAATCCTACTGCTTTTTCCATCCTTGAAATATTTCCAGTGATCACTGGCAACACCTGTCAAACTTCTTCAAATCTCATCTTCTCATTTTCTGAAGAACTCTTGGAAATGATTTTCCACATTTGCTGCATAAAGTTTAAAGATAATAAACCATAAAGGAAATATGCACAACATTTCAACAGCTACATGTTATGCCATTCACAAAATGCAGAAACTAAGAGAGGAAAATTACTTTTTCTATACTGGTTGAATTTGAGAACATTAGCCTTGCATATCCAAGCTATACTGTCCACTGTCTGAACAGAACACTGATGAGGATAGAGCTGATGCTATCCTAGCACAGTTCCCATAGTTAATAATTTTTTTGGGCAGCCAGGAATCAGATTACTATGACCCCAACGCAACTGGGCCAGTGGTTCTCTGTTGCATTTAAAAGCATGATGTGAATTGTCAGGCTCATTCCTGAGCTCCATTCAATGCAGCACCACCTTTAAAAGAAACAAAACAAGCCACCGATGTGACTGACCGAGGTAGTCCTGTTGTCCCTCAATCTGGGAATGGGTTCATGCACTGGAGCCAATGAGCAGACAGAGTTGAGATCCACCTTCTAACCTTTAATGCAGTTCTATACAGAAAAGGGTGCTATAAGATAGTTTGCAAAAACTAGTACCCCTCCTTGGAGAAGTTGCAGGCTTTTATACAGGTTATAAGAAAGAAGAAGTTACATAACACTTGCATATTGGTCAATTTTTAGATACGTTACTGGTGTGCTCATGATTAATTCATCATACAAAGGCGGTCCCACACTGGCACGTAGGATCTCCTAGTGAGGAAATTTTTATCATGCTAGTTTACCCTGACTACCTTCAGTAGGTTACCTTCCCCTTCTCCCCCATCCCACTGGTCACCTGGGTTGCCATTAGCTCATGACTTGTCATTCCTTCGTTATCTTGCTCTGATTTTTTGCCCTGAGGAGCACAGTCCTACAGCCCCAGAGAGCATCTCTCCCAGCTTTAATGTTAGGCCCAGATCAAAGTACACGTTAGCTCTATCCTGTGCTCTCTTTGTGGAGAAATCAGTCAGACCCTAGGCTTGGAAGCAGTTGAGGGGGTTGATCACTCCACTGTGGGACCAAAGTTCAAGCAGCAGAGGCAGGCACAGGAGAAGATAGGTCCCTTCCTTTCTGCCTGACCCTCTGCCACTTTCCCACCAGGCCCTGCACCCTCAACTACCATACACCATGTGCAGGCATTAACAAAGTCTGACAGCTTCCTGCCATCACATTGTCACTCTGGAGGTTGAGGACACAGCCCTCCTGTTATATGAAGTACCTTGAACTGGAAAACCACATGAAAAATACCAGTTATGTCTCTGGACCGCACAGACACTAAGTCAAACTCCAATGAGATCCGTCAGGAAGGTCACAGTTCCCTCAGGGGGGAAGAGATTTCTATCACTGTAGACATAGCCAGAATAACCTACGAGTTTAGGGACTACCACTATTTAATAACTGCTAAATTTAAAACTTCTTTAGGCAAATTCCCCCTCTCTTATTTAATTTTTATATATATGAAATTTAATGCAGTCTGTGCCTCCACTGGAAAATATTAAGGCCACAAATCCAAGGGCCTGAAAAATGGTAGTGTGTGCCTTACAGTGCCCAAGCACAGTGATACAAATTAACTGATCTCCTTACACAAGAATGACAATGGACAGCAGGCAAACATGACAGGGCTGAGTTAAGCTGTGATATGGTAGGCAAAGCATCTCTGTTTTTAAGAGCCTAAAGGACAGATATTCACATGGAAAAGCAGTACAGACTCTGAAATAATTTCAGAGAAACAAGATTTAAAAATAAGTGGGACACATTACCCAATTAGATAAACTATATTAGCTACACCTGATTTCTCTCTTTTCTT